>NC_056751.1:266185767-266240767 GCF_019279795.1 Protopterus annectens
GAGAATATGTACAGCTAATCAAGGAGATATAAAAATGCTGGAACAGTCTTATTAACATTGTAAGAAGTAAAATTTGCAGTGCATATTTAATTGTCCTGAAGATGCTGTGGTTGGCTAAGGAGACACTGATTCCCCTAAGAAATGGGGGGCATCTCTACTTAGAGGAAGAAAAGCAGCAGATGCCTTCAGACTTGGCAAAGTAGCTGAAAAAATTAAGTATATCAACACAGGGGAGTAGCCAGGAATTTACAAATTGTAGCCACTGAGGGGATACTACATCCCCGGCTCCCATAATAGGTATAGGTCATGTCAGAGCACTGAATTTCACTGGTACAACCATATTAATCTCCATAAAATGCATAGGTATGAGTTGGCACTGCAGTATAGTATTTCTCTGGCTACATCACAAACTGCATCTTTTGGATAGAGTGCTGCACTACAACAAGCTTCTGTAAAACAACCAGACAACCTCTGTGCCATATCATGGCAGCCAATCCTACAGATGTCTATTCATGCCAGTGCTGGTATTCAGCACCAAGTATATGTGCCACATCACAGCTAGCAAGTGCAGAACATGCCAGTGTTCAGTATAAAGCCTGCAAGTTAGATCATGGCAGCTAGGCTCACAGATCCAGCATTAACAAGACTTTACACAGATAACAATACGCAGCACTAACAATCCTCTGTGCTGCATCATGAAAGGTGCTCCATAAAGTAACAGCCATCTTCTGTACTCAGTCAAGCTAGAGCAGTAGCTTCAGTTTACTTTACATTCTGTTGTTGGCCAGAGTAACAACATTAATGCATCTAAGCCCATCACAATGAGAACCTGTAAATTCAAAGACTTTAAGAAAAAAAATATTAAAACTATATGCAGAGCACTCAAAAGTCAAAAGCAACATGTAGACTCAGCTGCCACTTATGCCGATTAATTTTACTCCAGTCTAAGAAGCATAAACCATGCTGTTGAAATCAGGACAACATATACCGAGGATGTACAAAGAAAATCACCTTAGTGGAATACAACATTAATAAGTTATACAATAAAAGGGGAAAACAAGTTAATTAAGGCCTATAATAAATCAAACCTGACCCACATTAAAAACTGTTGTCAAAAAGTTCAGCAAAATCTGAAAGTTACCATAATGCAGAGGACTAAAGCTCAGAGTTGTTAATAAATTAAAATAATCATATATGGTCAAATATAATCATAAAACATTCTTTAACTGCATCAGATGATTAACTAACAATTCTCAACAATACTCCAAATTAATGTATATGGGAATTACCCACCATGACCTTAAAGATACTAATAATATACCTGCAGATAAATTTTTGCCAACTTCATACCAGAAACCAAAGCCATAGCTAATATGGGGCAAATAGGGAGGCTCCTCCAGATGTAAGCTGTTAGGGGCACAATCAGCACTCTAGAAGATGTGCCAAATGGACCTTGTAAGGCATTGATGCAGTTGCTTTTGCTGGACAGCTGGTTATTACAGCAGCAGCTGTAATCATTTAATCAGCTGTGATTCAGATTATAGCCATTTAAATGATTTCCTTTTAGTAAGTGTGTTAGTGTGCCCATGCCTTTGTGTTTGCATGTGTATGTGCATGTATTTGTGAGTGTGTGTGTGTGAGTGTGTGAGTGTGTGTGTGTGTGTGTGTGTGTGTGTGTGTGTGTGTGTGTGTGTGTGTGTGTGTGTGTGTGTGTGTGTGTGTGTGTGTGTGTGTGTGTGTGTGTGTGTGTCTGTGCAATTGTGTGTCTGTGCATATGACTGAAAGCATGTGTGTGCGTGCAAGTGTGTATTAGGTGTGTATTAGGAACTGTAGTATGAAGTTAGTACACCTCTTTTCTGAAAGGTGCTTTAGACAGATAAAAAGGTTATTTTGCAGAAACTAATGGCACTTTGTTCAGGGGACTTTTTCTGGTCCTCATCACTGCAATTCTGAGGGAATGGTATTAGGGGGTTGCCCAAGGCACCAGTTAATGTAGCCACAGCTCTTTCAGAAATAGTTATTGACTTTCCATGAATTACTGAGTCCCTTCCTCTCCCAAGATCATTATGGTACATATCTTACTGCACTCTCCAAACCTCAATAATTTACCTAGCTGCTTAACGAACAGCACCAGGCATGGCTTTTCAGAACCCCTCCTGAAACTGTTAAGCTAAGCTATAGTGCATGCTCCTGAGTTTTAGAAAATGTTTGTCATTATGCATTTCCATAAAAAGCTCCCTCGTCAGATCCCATGAAGTATAGATCCATCATACTAATAAGTATAATTTGCAGAGCCATACAATGTATTCATTTATATGTAACTTCATAAGCTCTGGTACAAAAATATTAATGTTCTAGACCCAGACAATATGGTTTTATCTAAAGGAGAGCATTTCTGCTTAATGTGGTAAACTTCTTTAAGAAAGTCACCACAGATATAGATTACAGACCTGCTGTTCATACAGTCTATCTGGATCTAGCCAAGACCTTTGACACTGTTCCCCATGTGGGTATTCTAAATAAGCTTAAATGCCTAAACCTAGACCCTTTTGTTGTAAGACAGTTTGCAAACTGTCTGATACATAGAACACATATAAAGTATCAGGTGTCACAAAAAGGTAGTTGTGTTGATGAGAGGTAGTGCCATCTGTGCCAGGGAGAGTACGGCAGTGCATGTGTAACATATGCCAGCATTCCTAGCTGGTGTTTTGTAAAGAGTTATATGTCATCTGAATATCAAACTTATTTGTACAGATATTTGTGTTAAAAAATGTATCAACTGTGGGCCCTGCTGGACAGAAAAGAAATGTAAATGTATGTCAGACTGTATTGTTGTAACTAATGAAATGTGTATATTTTCTGACCAACACAAGACCAAAAGTGTTCCCAGGACAAAACCATGATCCAATGTCCACGATCAGGTTCTGATGAAATCTACGTTGGGTAGATGAAAGCGCTCAACCATTTTACTGTGTTACAATAAAAGGAGTTATTGTGTACTACATTGGATCGTGGTTTTGTCCTGGGAACACTTTTGGTCTTGTGTTGGTCAGTAAGTGTCAGGTTCCTTGGACTACTTTGTTAATGTGTATATTTTAACAGAGGATTCTGGAAGGGAAAGGGTTAGTCTCAGTCCAGCTAACCTTAGGAAAAATAGCCTGAAACTAAATGACTTGGTTTAGGCCATAACAAGTTTGTCTCACAGGTCTGAATCCAGCCAGAGATGCAATGTCTGTGAAATGTCTGGACTGGGATCCTACTCTATTGTTTTTAGTGATGAACTAATTGCTAAAGTGGGGTGCCAGAGAATAACTTGTTAGTTTCTGCAGGAAAGGTGGAAGTGTTGGAATTGTTTTACAGTTTCTAGATGCTATAGTAAACCTTAGCTAAAGTTCTCTGTGTGTATTGTGATATATCCATGCCAGATCCTGGCTCAGTTTCTAGTGAGAGGGTAGTGTGGGAACCACAGAGTCAGGTGACCAGATGTGATGTCATTCTGTAGCCACCACTGAATTTGTATATGAATACTAGTGAAAGATGTGAGGTGTGCACTCTGTTTTTGGACCTGACAAGACATTCATCCATGTTCATCTGCCTTTCTTTAGTAAGTAACTAGGGAACAGTAATTCTTCAGTTAGTTTGAAAAATATAGTGAGATTAGGCAAATGGTGCTTTTTCTGTATCTGTCTGAGCCTTTCCATCTGTGTTGTTTTTTTATATTTCCTGTGATTGAAACTCTGGTGTTTATTGTATATAGATATTCAGTATTTTTATGTTTTTTTTATTATTTATTATTAAATATATCTAAACCTATCACTGTGGCTGGTCTTTTAGAAAATATTTAACCTTTGACAGTACTTGCATTTATTTAGTGGCACTGTGGCTCCACATTCCTGAAAGTCTTGTTGCTTGATTAAACACTACCATTCATATAAGTCTTAGTTTTAAGAAGTGCAATTGGGTAACCTGGTAAGAGCCTTAAAGAAGTGGACTTTGGGTGTTCTGGTGTAAGCAGATCTACCTTATAGTCTGGGTGGAGGTGGCAGAGCAGGTAAGCTGTGCCAGCCTTTCCCAGGTGTGTGTGTGTGTGTGTGTGTGTGTGTGTGTGTGTGTGTGTGTGTGTGTGTGTGTGTGTGTGTGTGTGTGTGTGTGTGTGTGTGTGTGTGTGTGAAAATCAAATCTCAAAGAGAGTGTGTGCGACAGCTACTTTGAACAGGGACACTGCAAGCACTAATTTCATAGAGAGAGTGGTGGAGGACTTGACATGGAACACCTGGCTAAGGACTCAGCTCTATAGTGGTCAGTGGGGAGTCTTATTTGGGGCCTGGAGAAAAAGCCCAGCCCAAGGACTGTAGTGTGTTTCCTGTGTGCTCTTAAGGGAAACTGTACTTGGTGCAGAGAGCTGCATCTGAAAATACTGTGTGGGTGTCTATTTTTCTCACAGAGAAAGTTTCTCACCAGTGTCAGTGGTGAGGATTGAGGGTCCTTGATCACTGGCCCAGAGGAGGGATATCACAATAGTTAGATATATTCCTCAGAGACCCCTTCTGTCCAGTATCTACTCTTTGGATCTCCAAATTACTAATCCAGACATATCGCTAACTAAATTTCCCCAAGGCTGCAAACTGGCTGTTGTCATTCACTCACTCAGCAGCTGGTACCAGCAAGGGCTAAACTATACAAATCAATGATGAATTAGAAAAAGGGCTTAAGTTAAAGAAAAGAAGTGTAACATTGACAGATTTGGTAAACAAAACATGACAGCTACTTACATAATAAAATGCCTTCCCCATTAGAATGATCTGGTCATCACAGATCTTTGGACCCTTGCTGACAACTCCCTATCTTATGACCATGATGTAGCAACAGTAGTTAGGAAATCCTTCTGTCTAGCCAAGTTAATAAGTAAAGTTATATCATCCAAGTCAAAATAAGTTATATATCATCTACACTCTACCATAATCAGACTGATTAAAGAATATAATGCACCTTTTGTACGCATTTACCCAAACACCTCACACAGCTACAAAGACCCCAGAAATTTCTAAGTAAAAAGATCACCAGACTAAAGACACTCAGTTACCAAGACAGAATCGAGACTCTGTCCCTAAGGTCTGTCTGATATAAATTCCTGTGTGGTGATTTGTGTCTAGCATCATGTGTTATTAATGACTCTTTGATCTCTTGTACTTCCAGAAAACAAATAGTTCCATAAATACTCAAATTTTAAAGACATGAATCTTCATCAACAAACAAGACATGCTGGAAAGACAAATTTATTGCTCAGTGCTTCACAATCTCTGCAGGGTGTTGCATAAAAAGAACAGTGACACCCTTTATTGCTTTAAGACAACTCTTAACAATTAGATGGGTGCCCATAAATTCAATGCCATATTGATTTGTTTTTCCCTCTTGGAGGCAGGAGGTAACCTATGACTGTGGTTACTGACAAGGACTAACTGCCTTTATACTCTATGAATCTGCAAATCTATAAATGTATGCAGTTGTCAACAATTTAATTTTTTCAGATCATAGTAAAAGGACAAGGGTAGCCAAACAATGTCTTATTTCTATGCAGTCTTGCCTTTAGCAACCAATCACAATGCTGAGTCGGCAATCAATAGTCACATATTACTTAGCAAATGATCACAGCACTACCTTACAATGTCATTTGCCTAGAGATGACAAGGAATTGTAAAGATGTGGATCTTCAGGAATTTTTTTCCTTTTGCAGGTAATATTTTATTTATTTATTTATTTTAATTGTGACAGGAAGCCAGATTAAATGATGAGCAATGCCCAGATGAATATATACATGCGTTTTTCCAATTTAATTTTACCATAAATTATGTCAGGGTGTTGCACACCACACAACTTCTTTGAGCAAAAATTCTGGCCATAGGAGGAGGGAAAGAAAATAAGAGACTCAAGTTGAAGAGTATAACTGGTATGGTAATCAAGAAAAGTTAGCTTTATTCACAGGTAACATTTTGAGATAATTTCAAGTGTTTTCAGGCTATAAAATAAATGAAAATAAAGCAAAAGCTATAGCAATAAACTATTCCAACACTTGAATTTGTTTAGATGAATTATTTAGGGGCATGGATCAAACAGGATTAAATCAAGGCAGCTGAGGTTATGTCGGAAGAGAATAAACAAAACAGAAAAATTAAGAAGTTTGAAGTTCTTGATCATGGATATGAATAATAAGATACAAGCAGTGAATGTGTTTATAGTCACTATAGTTTTATATTTACATCAGGCATATTTTTATCAGAGAAGTTATAGACAATAATCAATAAAGAGTTGAGTAAATGTATTTACTAAGGAAAGATGGCAAGGGTGAAGTGGGATAAGATGTCTCTCCCCATAGAACAAGGTGGTTTAGAACTACATTATTTGAAAGGATACTTTATAGCTTCTCAGTTAGTTAAAGCTTATATACATAACACATACTATAGATTACCAATTGTCAAAGGAAAAATATACTTTAAAAATTATCAATACACGGTAGGTTCAGGTTAAGGCACTTTAATCTTGCAGCAAGGAGACAAAAACGTGCTAATACAGAGTTTGTCTGACTAGAATCAGGAAATGCAAGCATTTTTATATATTTTCTAATAAGACATTGCCTACCAAGCTGACGTAGTAAATCACAAGTTTTAACATCATCATTTTGTAGTGATTGTTTTTGTAAATTTCTGCTTGTACTATCAATTTTTGTGAGAAACTTCCTAAGAAAAACAATGTGGCCTTAGCTAACACCAGTTAGATATATGCAATGTTACCATTCAAGGTACTATGGCTAATTTGAGCACAAAGAAAGTATAGATTGCAGTTTATTTCTCCAACAGTCCTTTGTCTGTTTTATCTCTTCCTTCTGCAGCTGTGCGTGTTCTCATACTTCGAGCATAGCTAATTGTTCAAAATCATTACATTATAGAATATGGCATTGTTCATTCATTGCTTCCTGACCTAGCAGATAATCACCTGTTTCTCAAGTACATTTCCAAAAGGCATAAACATGAATTTTGCTGTGCTAGAAGTTACTAGGTCAGAGGGCATCTTGCAAGTTTCAGAAAGCACACTGCAGTTTCAAAAGCATATTTTAGTCTCATATAAAACTAAGCTGTATATAAAATAGTGCATATAAAATAGAATGAAAAACGTGTTAACTCATTTAGTTTCTAATTAGCATTAAGCACACACATTAATACATATTTTTGTGACATTTCCCTCCTGTTAATACTTTTTAATTATATTTTCAAAAGGATAAACAGTTTGCTTCTTCTCCTAACCTCTTCCATTCAGGATTTGCAGTTAAGAGAGTCATTCAGTTTAAACTTATGAAAGTGTTTCACTTTTCAACAACTCTTCAATTTCAGTACTTTGATACAAAGTCTCAGAAGCTGACATGTCTATAAAATCATTGATTAACTTTTTCATGCAGGGAATACCACAACAAATGCATGCTCCTAATAGGAGTAATCCTACACAAATGGCAATCAGGATGTTCATTAGGATGGAACCCCACCCCCCCAAACAAATTCTGGAAAAAGTCCATCAGAGGGTTTGGGCCTGGTTTGGTCATGGTCGACACTTGCTGGATCACCTCAAGATGGTCGTTTATCTCGTGCTGGTTGTCAGGAATATACAAACAGCATTCTTCTTTGATTAAAGCACACGTACCACCTCTCGCCGCTAGGGTGAAGTCAAGAGCCATGCGGTTCTGAAGCACCACAGTTCTCATAGCATTCAGTTCATCAGTCACTAATTCGAGAGCAGAAAAAGTTGCATTGCTCATAACTTCGAGAAGTTTAGACAGTTTTCTCAGCTCCCAAATCGATTTCACTGCACCATATGCAGGGGCTATGCCTGCCCACGATATAATGGTGTCACTCAAGTCCATGTGTGTCAGTTTATCTTTGTTTTTTACGGAGTTATAGTTTCTCCACCCTGCTTCGATTCGTCCCACTGGATTCTCAGGTCTCTTAATTGGACTTCTAGGTTTACTGCTGACCTCTCTGACATTTCAAATTTTTCCCTGAGGCAAAGCTGCAGTGTGTCGTATGGCCGGAACCAGGTAACCCAAAAAACAACTGCCGGACCAATTCTCAGGTAGCCATTTATATGCTTTTTTCCCACAAACAAAATAACAATTCTCTACTTTAGTATTGATATAAGCTTGCCCTGCATGACACATTTTCTTATCAATAATAGAAAGCTGCTTTAAAAGAACAGGATTATGTTGTATTTCGTCAACATTTCTATGCATCTTCTCAAAATATGCTTCATAGTTTGTATTACAAATAGTTTTAGTCTTACTGGCTTTAATATAGCATTTATAAGAAACAGTCACATTGCAATTGCTCCAACCCACCTGAATAGCGTCATTCTTGTAGAAACATACAATCCCTTTTTGTGTAACAGGTAGGTACAATGCTATTTTGTCTTGTGATTTCACAGGTGTAGTATCAAAAATCAAGTTTTCCCAGGTCTCATTGACCCCTAGGGGGACAGCAGTCATTAATAATCCCCCGTATGCTGTTGGTATAGCTGTGCATATCCAGCAGTTTGAAACATTAAAAGTCTCAGCATACACATATTTAATTGCTTGGTAAGTGTTAAAGTTTGGATGCCAGTCTATGAGTAATGCATCACATTTGTTCAGTTCAACTCGTGTGGCTGGGAAAAGGAAAGGCCACAGCAAAAAGATCAATGTTATCAGTATAGCTATTAGAATAATCATGCAAATTTTCTGAGGTTGTTCTGCATCTCTGTTTACTCTATACCTGGTTATTTTGTTCTCGTTGTACAACAGTAACAAGGTTTTTGTCCAGTTAAAAGTTCTTAACCAGTTTGCAGTATGTCAGATGAATTCAGGACGCTCGCTCTGCGATCTTGACTGCAGTGGGTGCCGACAGTAGTACCTGGTACGGTCCTTCCCACTTCAGAGAACTCCAGTTCTTTTTCTTCACAACCTTCACTCAGACCCATGTGCCTGGGGCTATTGCTGCTTCCGATGGTCTGGTTTGTTCTTTATCTGAAACAGAATTTAACTGCAAAAGTTTGTTATTCAAAAATCGCCTCATGTACTCTGCAAGTGAACTGTCAGCCTCCTGCTCTGCAGGCATGAGAGGTTTCCACTGACGTGTATAATATGCCCTCCCAAACAGAATTTCAAAAGGAGTTAACCCTTTTACATTTGGAACAGTTCTCATGCTGAACAGTGCCAGTGGTAGACAGTGCACCCAGTTCTTTTGTGTCTCACTAATCAATTTCCTAAGTTTGTTTTTCAAAACCCCATTGTGCCTCTCTACTAATCCTGCAGATTGGGGGTGGTATGCGCAATGGTTTTTCAGAGAAATCCCGAAATAATGGCTTAGTTGTTGTATAGTTTGATTTACAAAGTGTGTGCCATTGTCACTATAAATCTTTTCCGGTATGCCAAATCTAGGAATAATTTCTTTAATGAGGACGTTTGCAACAGTAGCTGCATCTGGATTTTTAGTTGGAAAAGCTTCCACCCATTTGGAAAACATATCTATAATGACAAGGCAGTACTTCTTATTTTCGCATTTGTTCAGCTCTATAAAATTCATACAGATAGTATGGAATGGATACGGTGGTGTAGGGAAACTCCCTTGCTTAGGTTTTAATGCCCCTTGTGCATGATGCTTGTTACAAACATGGCATGCTGCACAAAAATTTTCTGTGTAGTTTGTAAATCCATACATCGTAAACACTCGATTCACTAACTGTACCATCCCCCCTGTTGAGACATGGCACTGCCCATGGCTCAACAAAGCTGCATATCTAAACAAGTTAGATGGCAAAATCGGTTTCCTCTCTTTGGAGATGTACAGTCCTTTCTCAAGGATTGCTCCTCATTTTATCCACTTTTGTTTTTCTACATTTGTAGTAAGTGTCTGCATTGTTTTTAACATTTCTAAGTCTAAAATCTCAGATGGTTGTAATTCCTCACTCAAAAGAAATACTTCTAAAGCTGAAGCTGCTTGTTTTGCAGCTGTATCAGCCCTCGCATTACCTTTTGAAATTTTATCCTGTTGCTTGGTATGAGCTATGCATTTGCAAATAGCTACTTTCTGAGGTAACTGAATAGAGTCTAACAAATCTAAAATAAATTGTGCGTGGTTAATTGGTTTACCAGTAGATGTTATCATTCCTCTATTTTTTCACTGCTGCGCAAAAACATGTACAATAGAAAAATCATACTGGCTGTCAGTAAAAATATTCACTCGTTTACCTTTTGCCAAGGTACATGCCCTTGTTAAAGCAATCAGTTCTGCTGCTTGTGCAGATAAGTTGTGTGGTAAAGACTTTGCTTCTAAAATCACAGTATCAGAAACTACTGCATACCCCACTAGATTCTGCCCTGTAGGACCCCTCCTGCACGAGCCGTCCACATAGTATGCCACCTCGGCATCATCCAAGGGAACATCTGTAAGATCTTTTCTAGGTAGTGTCTTTTGCTCAATCTCCTGCAGGCAGCAGTGTGGTTTGCCATCTGCAGGGGTTGGGAGCAAGGTTGATGGATTCAAAGTTGTGCATCGTTCAATTGTCATATGAGGTTGGCTCAACAGTATAGTCATACAGGAAAGATGTCTAGCAGGAGAAAGATATGCTACTTTTTCTTGCAGTAAAATAATCGGGACTGCATGAGGCACTCTCAATGTGAGAGGGTGGAACAACACTACTGAGGCTGAAACCTGCACTGCCATTGCAGCTGCGACTACTGCTTGTACACAGTGGGGCAGGGATCGCGCCACTGGGTCTAGCTGTGATGAATAGTAAGCTATGGGGCGTTGTTTGTCCCCATGCTGTTGAGTTAACACTGATATCATATAACCTTGCTTACAATCTACAGTTTGGAAATATCGTTTATGATAGTTTGGTTTTCCTAAAACTAATGAAGAAGCTATCAGTTGTTTCAATTTGCAGAAAGCTGATTCTGCTTCTGGTGTCCACTGTAATAAATCTTGTGCTGCCATAGGCTTTTTGAATATCAAGTTGGTCAGTGGAGCAGATTCCAAGGCATAGTTTGGAATCCAACTCCGACAAAAGTTAGTAGTACCCAGGAAGGACATCATTTCCTTCTTGGTAGTTGGTTTAGGTGCTTGTAATATTGCTATTTTTCTGTCTTCATCTAATATTCTGCCTTCTTTGGATATTACATATCCCAGGTATTTTACCTGTTTTTTCCAAAGTTGCAGTTTGTTCTTGTTTACCTTGTGTCCTTGAGTGGCTAAAAATTGTAGTAATGCTATGGTATCCTCTCTGCATTCTTGCTGGGTGGGGGCTGCCAGCAGAATGTCGTCTACATAAAGTAAAATCTGACTGCCTTTCGGTGGGATAAATCCCGCCAGGTTACTTGCCATTTCCTGTGCGAATATTGTTGGACTTTCACAATATCCCTGTGGTAGTCGCGTATATGTATACCTTTTCCCCTGAAATGTAAATGCAAACCAATGTTGGCTGTCAGGGTGTATCGGTATTGAGAAAAATGCATTGCTAATATCTACCACAGAAAAATACTTTTGTTGAGGTTTCAAATAATTTAATAAAGTGTGTGGATCTGGCACCGTAGGTGCCCTAGGTATAACTGCATCATTTACAGCTTGTAAATCTTGGACCATACACCATTCTTCGTTTACTTTCCTAACAGGAAATAAGGGTGTATTACATGGTGAATCGGGAGCTTCTATCAAGACTCCTTCCTTAAGTAAGGCTGCTATTATAGGTTTGATTCCTATTTCTGCATCTTTTCTCAAGGGATACTGTCTCTTTTGAGGTCTAAATGCTGATTTTGGCGTGATAGTAACTGGTCCTGCTGTACGAATAAGTCCTACATCTGATTTCCCTGTTGACCAGAGAGTCTCTGGTATGTCTCGTAAGGCTTTTTCCTCTTCCTCTAGTAAGAGTGCTACTCAGCTGTCCTCACTTGCCTGCGAGTGTACAGCTGGGTGTGTCTGTGTTATCCAATTTAGTTTCTGCTTTTGTACTCCCTGTTGGGAAAGTTCTAATTCTGTCTGCTTTTCCCACTTTGTGACTTTTTCTCCTAGGTCTGCCCACTTCACATTTTTATCTTTAGTCAAACTCACATGTGGTAATCGATTAGATTTGTAAAGTGCTAAGAATTCCCGGGGCAATGAACAGCTCACTACACTGTTTCCTTCTGTGTCCCAGTACAAATTTCGTAATACTAATCTGTTAGCATGGTTTCTAAACAGTTCCTGCTCATATTCTTTATCAGATCCTGGTTTGCTACAGTAATATAGAGTGCAATGCAACAAATGCTGTTTATCAGTGTCAAGGGAGGGGGATTTACTGATGGCTACATTCATCAGTTCTTCAGTTACTGCCCCTGGACCAGTCGTAACTAAGTCCTGGCTGTACCAATAAAATGTTACACCCTCCAGTCGCATTACAAAAGTATCCATTTGTCGCTGTGCTTCCATACCCTGCATAGTTGGAACTACGGCTATGCCAAATATCTGCATTAGGTCTCTGCCCAAGAGATTCACTGGGCATTTTGCAGAAACAACAATTTTGCTTTTCTGGGTCATCCCTGAAACTGGGTCAGTTATCGCTATGTTGTGGGAGAGTGGCTCCCGATACAGCTGTCCATTAGCTGCTTTCACTAATATGTAGTCAAGTGATTCTGAATTTTCTGGTAGTTTGGAAGGATGTATCAGGGTCCGTGAAGTCCCTGAGTCACACAGGAATTTAACTTCCCTCCCCTCTACCAGAAGTGTAACGTCCGGTTTTGTGTCTGCTAAGTAGAGCTCTAGGCTCAATAATGCTAAGTCCAAAATTTCATTTTCTTCATTATCTGTGATTTCATACACATCCTCTATTTCTTCTATCACGTCCTCTACCCCTTCTATCACATTTGCACTTGTCTTTTCTTGTTTATTCCTTTCCAATGATTCTTGACTATCATATAGTCAGTCCTCACCCTCCTTGTCTTCTGTGGTTACCTTTTTATTTTGCCTGCAATCCCTTGCTAAATGTCCCTTTTTCCCGCATTTAAAACATTCACCCCTTTTCTTTCTCTCTTCAAAGCCCTCCAATTGTTTATCGGATTGTTTGTTTCCCTGGGCATTTTTCTTACCCGTCTTCCCAGTTTGTACTACAAAGACTTCTGATCCGTCTTCTACTGCAAATACTTGAGTTTTCTTTTTCTTTTTGCTATTAAAATGCCTTTCGGCATGTCTTGCATATTCAAGTAATGACTGTAATCTACTTGTACGATAATCTACCATGTGCTTTGTAATAAAGCTGCTAATGGGTACAATACTGCCTTTCAAAAATGCATTCTTTAGCTGCTGATCATATGGGGAATCATGTGTTTGGTCTTCAGGTACCTGCATTCCACAATGGTTATTAAAACATTCTAATAATCTGGCATAATATCTATCAACAGTTTCACCTTCTTGTTGTATGCATTGATTAATGCAAGTCCAATCAGCCCTAGGCTTCCATTTCTCAGAGATTCGGTCTGTCAGACCTTTCACTCTGTTATCCAGTTCTGCGTTACTATGTGGGAGTGGTCTAAGCTCTGCGTCACGGGGATTCCAGTTGCCACTGATCATGTGCCAATCTTGACCTACGATTTGTCTGACTACTTTCTCTACTTCCTCTCCATTCAAATGGTAACTTAACCTCATGCCCTGTAAGTCTTCTAAGAATTTTCTAAAATTAACTTTTGGATGGGGAATTCCCTCTGTGGCTTTCCGGATGTCTTCCAGTGTCCACAGTCTATATACTAGAAGAGTGGGGTCCTGTCCTGCCTGTCCTGCCTGTGGATTTGGTACTTCTATGAGTGGACATATCTCTTCTTCACTCATAGCTTGTGAATTTTTATTTATTTCATACAATTCAATATCCCCTCTTAAGTTGCATGTTCGAGACCTGGTCTCGATAGGATCTCTGATAAACGGCTTTGGTTTTGCAGGAACAGCTGGGTATAGCAGAGGTGGATCAGCTTGTCTACACGCTTTATATTCTGGTAAGGGAAGCGGAGGGGGCAGAGGGGCTGTTGCTATTACCAAGTTATAGTCTTCTTTATCTAAAAACATTGCTTTTGAATTTTTAATCTTTTGTTCCCTGCGGTTTGCCTCCTCAAACCACCTGTGTGCCTTAGGGACTCCTAATTGTCGTTGCTTTTTTAGCTGACCTTTTGCGTCTGTTTTAAGTTGTATAACAAGTTTAATAAGTGAAGGTTTATCTAAATTACCATCAAATTTGTATTTATTAACCCATTTTGTATAATACTTAACATTATCGGCACGCTGTAATTGCACATATTTCGCGTCCTCGGTTAAGGGCGGGTCTCAGAAACTTTTTGTGCACTGATTTCCCATGTTGCCTTAGCTAAGTTAGAAACTGTTACGTAACCCTTTTTATCACGTGGTACCACGACTTACACTTTTTCACAGTTTATCTAGAATAACTGCCTACCTATTCTGTTTCCCTGATCTATGACAAGACAGCAATCTTTTTTGTCCCTGATCTGCACTTGCAAATCTCCCTGACAAAAACAAAAATACTGTAACAAGTCCCTGATCTAAAACAGAAAAAGGTAAATTCCTCCTTACCTGAGCCTCCGTGTTTTGATCCCACCGGAATGCTGACTCGTCCTCCAATCACAGATCAGAAACAGTGGCTGGCCTCTTTTGAACGACAATTCAGTCGGAGGTCTTTCAAAGCAGAAGAACCGATGTGGCTTCTTCCCCGTACGGCTTCATGCCACTGGGCCTATCTGACCTGAGCTAGAATGAGAGATATTATTTCTGGTCCAAAGGACCAATCTGTCAAAGGAAAAATATACTTTAAAAATGATCAATACATGGTAGGTTCAGGTAAAGGCACTTTAATCTTGCAGCAAGGAGACAAAAATGTGCTAATACAGAGTTTGTCTGACTAGAATCAGGAAATGCAAGCATTTTTATACATTTTCTAATAAGACATTGCCTACCAAGCTGACGTAGTAAATCACAAGTTTTAACATCATCATTTCGTAGTGATTGTTTTTGTAAATTTCTGCTTGTACTATCAATTTTTGTGAGAAACTTCCTAAGAAAAACAACGTGGCCTTGGCTACCACCGGTTAAATATATGCAATGTTACCATTCAAGGTACTATGGCTAATTTGAGCACAAAGCAAGTATAGATTGCAGTTTATTTCTCCAACAGTCCTTTGTCTGTTTTATCTCTTCCTTCTGCAGCTGTGCGTGTTCTCATACTTCGAACAGAGCTAATTGTTCAAAATCATTACATTATAGAATATGGCATTATTCATTCATTGCTTCCTGACCTAGCAGATAATCACCTGCTTCTCAAGTACATTTCCAAAAGGCATAAACATGAATTTTGCTGTGCTAGCAGTTACTAGGTCAGAGGGCGTCTTGCAAGTTTCAGAAAGCACACTGCAGTTTCAAAAGCATCTTTTAGTCTCAAATAAAACTAAGCTGTATATAAAATAGTGCATATAAAATAGAATGAAAAACGTGTTAACGCATTTAGTTTCTAATTAGCATTAAGCACACACATTAATACATATTTTTCTGACACCAATCAAAGTGGAAACACTGAGCTAATCGAAGGAAGGACACAGCAAACTCGGAACTATAATATATAACATTAAGTATCCTGTTTTTTTGTTTATTTTGTTCTTTATTTCTTTGTTATTTATAGCACTTTGTGTACTGTATATTTTTCTAGCTAGTTTCCCTGTGTGTGAGGTATTAACTGGAAATTGTCCACATTTATTAAGCATCTGTTGGATTGTTTGCTTCTTATAACTTGTTGCAGTTAAACTCCTTTTCTAGAGGCTCCTTTAGCTGTTTAAAACTTTCATTTAAAGGCTCACTGCTGCTTTTCTGCTGTGAGAAACATTTCTGCAGTTTGTTTCCCACCCTCCCTCCCTATTGGTATGCTGTTCTTATAGTTGGTGGCTTTGCAGTTGCCCGCCCTACTGTAAATTTGATCTGGGACCCTTCTCCCAGTCTAGTGTCATTACCTCATTCTACCTAATACAGGGAGAACATTTGAGAAGGCCAATCAGCTTAGTTTCTGCTCCTCCTTCCTCTCTCTTTCCTCCAAAAAAAAAAAAAAAAAAAAAAAAAAAAAAAAAAATTTCTAAGCTTGTTTCCTGCCTTTACTGTGGGTAGTCTAGCCTGGATATAGATTTGCTGTGTCCAAGACTATTTGTAGGCTTCTAGGCCCCCAAGCCTTTCTGTGTTGGAGGGAAGCCTTCTAGCTTAATTTTGTTTCTTAGAACTAGCCAGTTTTTTGTTTCAGCACTCGTCTGTTTCTTTGAGCTCAGCACTTGTTCAGAACTTATTGTAAGCACTAAATAAGCTACAAATTACTACAGCACTCAACTTTCCTCACTGTCTAGAGGAAAACAGTTTCTAGTACTTAACAAATAAGCACCTATCCAGGCATGTCTAAGGGTCAGCTCCCGGTGTTTTGTCCTGTCTACCTGATGAATCTGGGCATCTTGGGGCAATGCGGTAATTGCCTCATGTACACAGACAACCCTCTCCTCCTACCACCCAACACTACAACCTGTGAGAGATGCACTTATATAGCCAAACTGGAAGCAAAGCTCTCTTCACCCAAGACTGGACTAGACAGTCAAGAGGAGAAGGTAAACACTTACACCACACCACACTCAGCACATAGTCCCTCAAAACCTACACCACCAAAACACACACATAGAAACACAAAAAACACACCTACATTTGCAGAGGCTCTCAGTAAAAACCTGCCCAAGCAACAGAGACCTCCAAAGCAGAAACACAAGCAACCTCCACCCCCCAACACAACCCAATTGACACATAGCCCACAAACTCAGTGTGCCACTCAACCACAGCCCATAAGGCATAACAACGTACCCAACAATCTAGTCATAGGTGACTCTATAGTCAGGCACACTGATGTTCCACTCACCAGGCTAAACAAGGAGAAAGTTACTGTCAGCTGCCTGTCAGGTGCCAGGATCCGCCACATAATGCATGCACTCATGTCACTCCACAACAAGTACAAATATGACTCTGTCATTGTCCATGTTGGTGTGAATGACCTGAGACGTACCTCCTTGGACTACATGAAATGGGACATGGAGGAGCTGTCCGATCTTGTAGCCCAGGCAGGTATGACCCTAGCCCTGAGTAGCATCCTGCCATCACCCAGAATGATACCACAATACAAGGACAAAATGATTGACTTCAACAATTGGCTAAGCTTCTGGTGTCATTCTAAGGGGATCCAGTATCTGTCTGCCTGGGATGACATGATCGACAAGCCACGATGCTTTGACAGAGATGGCCTGCACCTGTTGCCTCTGGGATTCCGGATACTGGCTAAGGCTCTAGCCACCCCTATAGTGCCTTTTTTAGGCAAGGTTCAAATGACAAATTCACCGCCTTAACAGGTACAGGCAAGAATAATCTGAGGGTATTGCTACTCAATGCTAGAAGTCTAAACCTCAAAATGCACTCTCTCGAGGCACTCCTTAAAATGGAGAACATCGACATCTGTGCAGTGACAGAGACCTGGTTCAAGGCTCCAGAGAGTACCCCTGCATTACCAGGCTATAATTCATACCACACCTCTCGGCCACCTAACCTGGACCGAAACACTAAAGGCAGAGGCGTGTCCATATTCATTAAGGATATCTACATCTCCAGGCTAGTTGCTCAGCATAATGCATCCGAGATTATCCAAGTGCAACTAACTCTGGGCAAGACCACAATCCAAATTGTAGCTTGCTACAGATCCCCCACCATGCCCCAGGATTCCCACTCCTCATTTCTTAATATACTGGAAAATATTAGGGTACAACCTAACACCCTAATAATGGGTGATTTCAACTACCCTACCATTAACTGGGAAAACTACTCATGTACCAACTCTTGTGCTCAACGTTTTCTGGAATTCATAAATTCCAATGCCATGGATCAACTTATCCACACCCCCACCAGGGGCAGCAATATCCTAGACCTGGTTATTACCAACATGGGCAACCAGTGCTCCACACCAGAGGTCAAATCCTCGTTGGTCAGATCCGACCACAAGCTAATCAGCCTAGACATCCACATCCCTCCCCCACCCCCCATTAGGGAAACCACAGTAAAAAATTTCTCCAAAGCCAACTTCATGCTTCTTAAGACAGAAATGGCAAACTTCACGACACCCATGCTGACGGACAATAGAGGTATGACTGCTGAATCCTACACAAATGCACTTTATAAGCACTTACATGAGTGCATGGATCGTGCAATCCCTAACAGAACCAAGATGCTATCCTCCAAAAAAAGGAAGCCAATCTGGTGGTCCCCTGCCATAAACAAACTCTACAACAGACGAAAGAAACTGTTGCAAAAAAGAGTAAAATCCCATGATTGGAGAAACTCCTGGTCAGCCTCAGTAAGAAGCTGAGATCCCTCATAAAATCCTCCAAAGCTAGTTATGAAAACAAAATCGCCACTGACTCTAAAGACAACCACAAAGCATTCTATAGCTATGTCAAGAATCTCAATGGCAACACTCAGATGTGCTCTGAGTTACAGCACAATGGCACTAAATATACAGAACCAACTGATATTGCCAACATCCTGGCAGATAGGTTCAGTGCTAACTTTACCCCCCCTGTCATCCCCTAAAGGGCCCATCTCTATACCAGAAGAATGCAAAGTTCCTGTAATCATGGCTGCACAGGTAAAAACCACACTATCCAAAGCCAAGAACACAGCATCCATGGGACCTGACAACATCCCAGGCTGTGTTCTACATGAACTATAGAACGAACTGGCACCCCACCTAAGTACCATGTTCAATCATAGCCTCACATCAGGCTATGTGCCCATTGAATGGCACACAGAGACAGTTATCCCACTCCAAAAAAGGGGAGCCACCACAGACCCCAGAAACTACCGCCCCATTAGCCTAACGACCCTGGTCTGAAAGGCTATGGAACGTATCATCATGGAACTTATAAACAATGACATTGGTAATCTCCAAACTCAGGACCCCACCCAGTTCGGGTTTGTAAAAGGCAGATCATGTCTCCTAAACCTGATAGACTTCTTTGAAGCAGTCACCAAAGCCATAGATGAGGGTAAGGTGGTTCACACAGCCTATCTAGATCTCATCAAGGCTTTCAACACCATTCCCCACTCTGGAATTATAGATAAATTCACTAAACTAGGTATAAATCCCTATGTCACAAGATGGGTTGCCAACTGGCTCACTGACAGAACCCACACTGTGAAAGTAGCAGACTTCAAATCCAACTTCAGACCAGTGACAAGTGGAGTGCCACAGGGTTCAGTCCTGGGTCCTCTCCTGTTTGATATCTACTTCTCTGAAGTACAGGCCAACACAGAAGGTCTTTGGCTAACGAAGTTCGCAGATGACTGCAAACTAGGAGCCATAATCAAAACTCCAAAAGATGTGGACATCCTACAAAAGGGCCTCGCTGAGACAGATGCCTGGTGTCAAAGCCATGGCCTCAAGCTCAATGCCAAAAAGTGCATTGTCATCCCTTTTGGTAAAAACTCAGTACCCATGAACTACCACATAGGTGGTAGTCTACTTAACACCAAAATTGTGATAAGAGACCTTGGGACACAGGTGGACAGTAGTCTCTCCTTTGATAATCACATCACCACAGTAGTCAGGAAATCCTTCTACGTGGCACACCTCATCACAAAAGGTTTCTCATCCAGGAAAAAAGAGGTCATTGTTCCCCTCTTCTCATCACTCATTAGACCCATTATAGAGTACAATGCCCCTTTTGGTATGTACCTCACAAGAAATCTACAACAACTGGAAAGGCCACAGAAATACCTCACAAAGAGGATTACTGGCCTCAAAGAGATGCCCTTAGCAGACCGTCTCAAAAAACTGCAGCTTTACTCCATTGCATATCGCCTACTCAGAGGCAATCTCTGCCTAACACACAAAGCTATGTCAAACCCAGAGCTTTTAGACATGCTCCACTTAAAGAAATCCCAATCCCTATGAGCTACGTGCTCTAGGGACCTAAACCTCATCACCACAATAAACAGAACATGCTGAAGGGATAGATTCCTGTCCCAGAGACTTCCCATACTCTGGAGCAAACTACCTATCTATATCAAACAAAGCTCCTCATTAACACTCTTCAAGAAAAATCTTGATGACTGGATGGGAGATAGGAAATTCACCCCGGGGATCACTTCTGTGGCTCTGCTCAACAGTGGCACAAGAAAATTATTTTCTTGGGTGGCGAAAGCCAGGGTACCTTTGGCTAGGCTTATATAGGCTCTAGGGCCAATAGCCTAGTACCTACCTATGAACCTATGATTATGAAATTGAGGGGTCAATAAATAAGGAGAGTATAGGACTTTGGAGGTGGGCCCTTAAGGAGAATAACAATAACCATGCAAAATATATTTTTTATAAAGTAACAGAAAGTATTTTAAGAATTAAGCCAATATGGGAATGGAGAAAGGAGACTTTACAAATAGGGATGACTGCAGGTAGGGGCATGGAGTATAGGCAAGAGGGGGCTGGCATTTATTGGAGAAAATTAGTAAAGGAATAGAAGCATTGGAAGCAAACAGCTATTGAGAAAAAAGTAATAGAGTGGGGTGAAGCCAACAAGCAGTTTGAACATCAGGCTAAAGAACTGATGTAGAGTACAGGCAAAAAGTATAGGATAGGAGAGTGCTATGCAAAGACCAGCTTTGATTGAGTTTTTAGTTGAGGCTAGATTGGAAGCTGTTTTTAAGAAGGGAAATTAATAGGGCATATAAAATATTGCATGATAATTACAAGAATCAATCAGAAAAGGATGTGAAATCTTGGGAAGACAGAATGAAAATGCAATATAGTAAGCAACAGTGAGAGGACATATGTATGACTCATGAGTTTGTAACAAAGTCCTGAAGTTTTGGGAACTTTGTGTTGAGGTGTTTGCATGGGTATTTTATACCTCAAGCAAACTTCAGCAACATTTTCCTCAGGTAGCTAGCAATTTCTATTTTTTTTTGGGGGGGGGGGGGTGAGTTGACAGATTTAGAAAAATTCCTCAAAGTATTGTGAGAAATCATGGAGGAGCAAATGATTGCAACTAAGAAAATAATTCTTTTGATCTGTGTCATAGGATCCGATTTGCTAAGACATATCAAGGCCTTACTAAGTTTCATGCTATTAGCTGTCAGA
Organism: Protopterus annectens; assembly: GCF_019279795.1. Lineage (NCBI taxonomy): Eukaryota > Metazoa > Chordata > Ceratodontiformes > Protopteridae > Protopterus > Protopterus annectens. The sequence continues at coordinate 266,207,008 of NC_056751.1, forward strand.
AAAGCAATTGTTATAAAATGGAAATAAAAATTTAAGTCAGCCATTAAGTGAAATACTGAATATTGTTAAGAAGATACAAAAGAATTGGAAATGGGCACTGTAGAAAAGGCAAGGAAAACTTACATAGAAATAAAAGAAATTTATGGGAACAATACATGCAGAATACTGTTCAGCAGGAATGCAATTCAAGGGAAGGCAGGATGCGAGCAATTTATAAAATCATAGAGTGAATGATAGTTGTTAAGAAAGAAAGCATATGTGTGATGCATGAATCTAATGAAAAATGTGTACAATGTTTCTTTTTTCTGTAACTGTATGGGGCCCATGTCATTGTTTAAACAGTATGAGTTTAATAAAGGTTTAAAAATAATTCTGGACATAGCTAAAAATAATGAGCCAAAACAATCTGATACTATTTTAAGTATTATTCACTTAAAAAGTTAATGAAAGAACATATTTTGCAATAACACACATTTTCTGAACAATAAAGTATGAAGCTCTAATGTCTATCAATATTGACTTATCTGTAATCATCTGTGATTTATAAGTATATAAGAGACAGGACAAAAAATATGAGGCAAAAATCAGAGACATTCTGCAGAATAAGGGAGAACTGAGAACTTTTGCTCCTGTCATACCTTTCACTGTATTTCAGCTTAGAAATAAATAAAGAAGGAGATGGGTAACACTAATTTGTCTTACCCATCATCTATACTGTTTCATTGTAAGTAAATGGGGTCCAGTCCCATCATGGTATTAGAAACCCAAAAGACTTGGAGAAATTAAACTGTTAGTACCTGAATTAGGAAAAGTAGCCTTTTATTGTGAATCTCTTTCTTCTTATTTTAAATGCTTACAGGAAAATTTGGGGTCCCCTGTTTTCATCTAGTTGTTCTTTGTGTGGATTTGGTCATCAAAGGTCAAAGGGTGTGAGACAAACACCTAGCAATTGTCTCTGATTGGAAAGTCATTTATTTTGCCTCATAGTTTTACCATTTCACTGTAAACTTAGATTTCTATGAAGTTACTGCCAATTATGGTCAATAAAGTCTGTCCAATATATAAGCCATATTCCCATTGCAGTAAATTAAAAAAAAAATGTGTGGAGAATATATCAGCATGTTCAGTTAAGTTGATGCCATTGGGGTCCAGCATATTTGGATGCTGAGGGGCCATAATATAAGGATGTAGCACTGGTGTTAGAAGTCTTATCAAAGAGGAAAATTGGTACGTTTATAGTTAATACCCGGCACAATTTGGTTGTGGCCTTTGTTCACTATATGGCAGTAGCTATTGAAAAGGAACCACACTAGCCCTTACCATTTTTAGCTTATTTTCTAACATTGCTCAAACCTCATTTATTTCAGATGGGGGCATAATGGTTATGGCATGATCATAAATTTTGAAAGCTAAAAGCACTCGACAAGATGGGATGAGTGTCATGCTGACATGTTGCTGGACGTGACGACTGACAGAACTAGATACTAGCTTTGGGACAGTGACAATGCAGGGTTCAAACCCAATACCTCCTTTACTTTAACACAGGTAGTGTATATGTGGCAGTCATGCAGATTTGCCTGTGTCTATTCACACTGTGGAGGTGTTCATCATGTAGCTTCCAAATGTTGGTTCAGAGAGCAGCCCAATTTAGAATTTCACTTCTTTACTGAAAATTTTAACAATAAAACATTAATATATGGTAATATAAATATTATAAAATAAATATACATATCAAAAAGAGCAATAATAAACTATTAAAATAACTATTTACAATGGTGACTACTATAAAACAAAACTTTTTAAACTTAAAAAGAAATGTGATAAGAGTAGTTGTTAGTTAATTCTTAAAGTCTGTTTATCCAGCAGTTCTTTGAATTTCAACCACATATTATATGAAGAAGAAACTCTAAATTTTTTTGTCTTGATTGTGATAAGTTCAAGATGACAGACTTCAGTTGCCAAGTGTACAAATTCCTTCACAGTTAGAGTTGTCTGATTCTTTCGGTTCTTGGGGATGACTTTTCTTGCTAATGTTAAGATACTCCATAAAAGACGGCAATTTATTTTCGTGATACAAGTGAGAATATGTGTATTAAATAAAATAAGAGATTTGGACAGCATAAATTTATCATTAAAATAGACTGTAAGACAGAACTGATATTATTTCAATATGTTTTAAGTTTCAGACAGCCGTAAAATATATGCTGCCAGTCAGCTTTAACATTTAGTTTATATCTCCAGCCTCCTACGTCTTTATTATATATCAATTCAACTTTATGTGGTGTGATAAAGGCTCTATGTAAGAATTTCCAAAGAATATCCTCTACCTGAGTGATGAAGTAGCTTGTTTTGAAGATTGAAGTATTAGTTTTGTATCATCTTTGCTTGAGGAGTTATTATTAACAAGTCTAAAATAATCCCAATAGCTCTCTCTGTGACATACTGTTGATTTCTTAAGTACCTCATATATTTTAGATAGAAGTCCCTTTTCAATTATATTCTGATGTATTAGAATAATGAGTAAATCAATGAATGTGGGGAAAGAATTTCTAACTATTGGTTGTATTAGATTAATCTTATGTTCAACAAATTGTCTATAGTTTTGAATTTCTAACCACATATTTTTACTAAATTCAAAATTATTAATGACATGGTCAACATTTTGTAACTTCTCATTGTCTAGTAATTGATACCAGTATAACAGGTTTTTGTCTTTAAATGTAGTCGTTGTTAAATTAAATGTAGTAATACTATTTTGAGTATATTCAATTGGAAATACAAACAAAATCCATGCTTTATAGTCAGAGTTCTCTGAAAAGAAAAATTTAAAAGAGGTTATTATAGAATTTCACTTCTGAGTTAGACTTGAGATAGTTTAGCATTTTGGCAGACCAGCTGAGCAGAGGTAAGGGTTCCCTTCAGGGCTTTCTGAGGGTGAATTATTTTCATGGCCTCCACCAGAAAAAGATTTACTTGTTCACCCATTAGACTGGAGATTTTAACCAACTTGGTGAAAGATTATCCTGAACAGGAGGTGACACAAGAGTTTTCATAGGGCTTTATGAAAAGGTGTTCCATCAAACTGGGTACAACTGCAGAAGGCAGAACTTGTACAAATCCAGAATCAGTGCAGAGTAAGTAGAGTATTGTGAAGGTTTTGCTGAATAAAGAGGTGCACACTGGGAAAGTAGCTGTTCCCTTTCAGGATCTCCCTTTTGAGGCATTCAGTATTTCTTCACTAGGCTAATTGCCCTAAAAGAGTGAGGGATAATGTTGATTGATTCATCACCTGTCTTTTCTCCACAGATCCTCAATAAATGACAACATTAATAACCAAAAGGCATGAGTGTAATATTCATCGCTGCATGATGTGATCCAGATAATCCAGTAGGTTCAAAGAACGGTGGTTTCAAAAGTTAGACGTACAGTTGTCTTTCCATTTACTTCTGGTTCAAAAACAAGATGCGCCTTTATTGAATGTGCAGTTTGAGGGAGAGGATTTTATTTTGATATGACTGTGCATGCATTACCTTTGAAAGTTTCAGTACAGCTCTGCACTAGGACTGGCAACAAAGAACCCACAATCAGAAGGCACATCACTACCTCAAGGCCATTCTGACTGTGGGAGATGGAGAATAGAACACACAAGAAGGCACAGACAGGTTTTTTAAGGAATGTCAGGAGCTGTGGGTGGCACTTTCCCATGACAAAATGTAAGATCAGTTCAAGTCAGCAGTATTCCTGGACCTCAAGTTTGACATGTCATTTTCATTATTCAAATTGCCACGGGCTAAATTGGATTGCTTGAATGTGACAAATGGGGAACTTCTGACAGCCAAAATGGTGAGGGGTAAAGACATTGTGGAGCTTCCAGAGGCCTAGGGAGGGCATTCATGAGATCTTGTACTAACTAGAAAAAAGGAGGGGGGCATCAGAAACACCAAAGAGAGAGGGCCACCAGCCAAGTGAAAGACAATCTTCATTTAGGGGCCATTTTCTCAGCAGACCTTAATTGAGCATCTAGGTGGCAGGAAGAATGGGTAGCCTCAGACACACTGCAGTTATTTACTGATATGGCATGGGGCCATGGCATGGCAGTTTATTTTGAAGGGTGATGGGTTCCTGCATCTTGGATGTGCAATTGGTCCAGATTGAGATTGGCTCAGTCTTTAAGGTTATTTTTTTTCATGGATTTCACATAAATTGTCTTTTCTCCTGAGTATATTCTGGGTAAAAGTAACATCTCAGTTCACAGGTTTTCTCATTTGCAGATCACCAGGTTTCATTGTTTAGCCCAAGACGCTCAAGAATTGCCTAAATAAATCCTGGCAGAGTTATGCACGATAGGCAAAGAGTATCAGGCCTATCAAGGTGGAATTCCTAGACTCCCAGTACTTGAAAACAATGATAAAAATGTAGAAGGAGGGCATTAAGGGAAAAGTTAATATTAAAAGCTAAGTTTGTCTGATGGAATTACAGTAAGCATTTGAAGGAAGATGATCATTGGATAGTACAGGTAGATAAAATATAACTGGAGGAGTAGGAAACTGAAAGACAGTAGTAATGCTGCAATGGTATCTAGAACATGGTATGGAAACTGTAGTAGGAATTCTACCCAAAAGCTGACAATGTAGGTTACAATGATGCCCCGATGATGCCCAATACAGCAAGAGAAAAATTAAAAAAAAACACATTAATTGACTAAATAAGAGTCAGGGTTACAGAGTACAAAGAAAAAGTTAAGGTAGGTTTTGAAGAAAGCAGTTAGATTTTCAGATATTCAAGAAGTAATTTTTAAAGAAACAATGGGGGTCTGATTACAAATATTTGCAATATGGCGTTCAATATAGTAGGCCTCAGTTAAGATAAATAATTCTCTAGGGGGTAATTAGTAAAGTGTGGTCAAAGAAGGTTGGTGAATCCCAGCACTTTATTTCTTAGGGCATAATGAGTTTCTGTTGTGTTCATCTTAGAAGACAAAATTGGACAGGAGTGATTACAGATTAAATTGTAGAATGTACTTGAAAAAGTAAGCATCTGTTTGTGTTCCTGGGAGTTACAATAGTGTAAACAAACCTCACTGGCAGTGATTCAAACTTTAAAAGAAAAGTAAAACAGGCTTGGGCATCAATGAATACTGAGAATGTACAGACGGTAGTATTTTGAGGGGGTTTGCATCCCACATACACCAACATGGGAGACTTTGATCTCTCACCCTCCTTACTTCTGTATATTAACTCAACAATTATTAAACATCTGGGACAAGAGAAAAGCTCACAGACAGTAAGCAACTGTTTTGTGAAAGCTTGTTTAATTTAATATATTAAAGTTTGTTTCCCACTGTAATTAAAGACAGTTTCTCTTCTTTTATATTTTTATTTTGTAACTGACTCAATTTTACCTGCTTGAGCTTCCTGTTTTTTTTTTTTTTTAACAGTTACAAGTTAGTTTCTATTTTACTTAGTTCTTTCTAATTATTTGCACTGGTTCTGTATTTGGGCGGGCCAGGTCTTTCGCCTTTGGAACGGGACTTTTAGAATACGCAGTCATTCCAGCCTTCATTTTGTGTGCCCTTCAATGGAGACTGTGCAAATGTCTTTTATATTTATTGTTTAATTATCAATTTATTTTTTGTAAATACATTTTTACTTTGTATTTTTGTTGCATTGATGTGTTTTATTGTAGGTATTGTATAGGTTGCTCAATTCCTTGTATTTTTTTTCTGAGGGCTGCAGTATTTATTATTTACTTATTTGACCTTTGTTAACTAGGTCAGTCCAACTGGGCTGCAGAGGGTCTATGTTATAAGAATGAATGGTCAGAATGTCGAACGCATATTTGTCAACACGTATTTAGCAATCTAACAGATAAGCGAATGCCAAACTGGTTGAAACTCACATTATCAAAATATTTTACTTGGCCAACATGTTTCCCGCACTGCCGCAGTGAATATCAACCTAAAGCATACTTGAATCGGAACACACACCCCAAACCCAACCTACAACTGTTGTTATTCATAATCTAATTAAAGGAACCATAAAAATGTATAAACTAGTGTAATAGTAACTTAAATTAAACCCACCCTAGTGAACCATGTTTGTGAAACATATATGTGCTATATTAAACTTTCAATAGCATTGCTACTGCTAGTAAAACGTCTTTCTGAGTGTAATTCTACATATCGCACACTCAGTAAAGTAGTCATATAAATTTACTTACATAGATTTTCAAAAGTATTTTAATTTATTAGTTTAATTTACGTTGAATAAACTGAAAACTGAGTACTGTAGATGTGATTCTGTCACTTGTTGATTTGTGTGTGTTGGCCAACTATAACAGTTCAAACTTACCATTTTAGACCTTTAGAGCTTTCTCTTATTACAGCATTCAGTAAATACTTGTCAACAAATACGCGTTTGACATTCTGATCGTTCGTTCTTATAATATAGACCCGCTGCAGATCCCTTTTTCAGAGGAGACCCAAGGAGAAATGCTCCACAGATAAACAAATACCAAAACAGAACATCATACAATATTGACATATATGTATACACTCAGGAGAAACAGAGTACAACCTATACATGAACATGTTAGAAAACAAGAGTAATACTAAGGGTTTAAACAGCCATTGTACATATTAAGTATATAAAATAGAATATGAAAAGTTAGATTCGAACTAACAATTACCATCAGAGAACAATTCAAGGTTCAAGAAAAAACAAACTGCTGTTCTTCCACAGAGAGAGAGCCGATATACATTTTGTTTGGATTGACTTGGTTTTTGATTCTTATCTCGGCTGCTCCTTGGAGCTGACATACATTTTGTTTGGATTTACTGAGCAATTCGAGGTTGGTAGAATATCATAAAGACATTAAATGAATAGTTGTGGTAAAGTATGAGAGCTGAGAGGGGAAGGGGAAGAGGAGAGGGACAATCCAGGATTTAGTAAATAGGTCTTTTAGAAGTTTTTTGAAGTTAAGGAAGTTGATGTTTGTTTTTAGAGAAAGGGGAAGTTTGTTCCAGACAGTGGTGATGGAGTGGCTGTATAAAAGTTTGCCAATATATTTATTAGATTTGTAGATGTCTAAGAGGTAGAGATCTGTCCTGTGAAGGTTACGCTTAGGAGACATGATGTCTCTGAGGGCATGAGGGCAGGACAACTGGAGGATTGATTTAAGACAGTGTGTGTGAACTGGAGCTGGGGAAGAAGGAGTTGGTTATGGAGTTCAAGCCATTGTAGGTTTATTAAAGCTATGCAGTGGTGAGAACAATAGGGGAGGCTGCCAGCAAATCTGGCTATTTTGTTGTAAGTGGTTTTAAGTTTAGCTAATAGATTGGATTGAATATTGGTGAGAATAGGGGATGCATAAAGTAAGGTTGGGAGAAGGAAAGTCTGTGCTAGAAAACATTTAGCATTAATAGTCGGGTATTTTTATGTCTGTATAACAGACCAAGTTTTTGGTGGGTCTTTTTCATGGCTTGCTGAATATGTATGTCAAACTTTAGTTGGTCATCTATGATTACACCCAAAAGTTTAGTATGTGGTTCAACATAGATAAGTGTATTATTAAGATAAGATATTGTGTAGGTATTTTTGTTTTGCTGTAGTGATTTGGGGAGGAAGAGTAGAAGTTTTCTTTTTTTTTAGGATTGAGAAGCAGTATTGGTGAGGTTTTAGCAGATAAGGTGATTGTCGTAACATGAGAGTAGGGAGATGATCACTGAGGGAGTCAGATAGAGTGGTGTCATTGTGATACATATTTGGTTTGGAGGTGAGGATCCAAACAAGGGTAGTGCCTTTATTTGTATGCTTAATGATAAGGGTGGGAGAGGTGATGAGTTGTGAGAATCCAAAATGATTGATGCTAGTATTAGAAGAGTAGTAATTAAGTGAGCTCCAGTCAATATTAACATCACCTAGGATAATAGTCTCATAAGATGTTTTCAGATGTCCAAGAGAGAAAGTGTTCGAGGGTAGGGATGTTGTTGCCAGGTGGGATGTAAATTGCTACTATGGTGAGGTTATTGCGAATATTTAATTTACAGTCAGCAATAAGAAATTCAGCTGGATGGAAACTGGGAGGAGATATAGGTAGAGGATAGATAGAAAGTTTGTCAGTGTATGATAGCTACACCACCACCACCTCGATTCTTGTGTCGATCGAGGTGGAGGATGTTGTAAGCGGGGGGAGGATTTCAGAGTCTGTAATATGGGGTTGTACCCATGTTTCTAAGAAAGTGAGAATTTCAGTGTTGTAGAAAGAGATAAGGGCATGGAAAGAAGTAACTTTGTTAGCAGTGCTTTGAATACTGAGGGAGAGTATTTTCAAGGTTTTGTGGTGGGAGATTGAGGAATTAGGATGGGGGTAAAGGGGGTGAGGAAGGAGAATGGTCAGGTAGTGTAGTGGAGGCATTAAAGGGGTGAGTATGGGTACTTGTGGTTGGGTTGGAGGGTAAGGCAGGGTTGGGGTGAATATCGCAGGCCAGCAGAAGGCTTGGAAGGGAGGGTTTGTATTCTGTGGTAAGGGGGCTGTAGAAGGGAAGTTTGGGTTTTGTGGAGGGAGAGGGAGGAAGAAGTATTTTAAATTTATGTAAGAGAGTTTGAAAGTGAGTAAACAGTGAGGGAGCCATTGCAAAGTGCATAGAGGTTAGTGGATTTTAGTGATTGAGGAGATAGTAGGAGAAGAGTGGGAGTGGTGCTAGTGGAGTTAAGTAGGATGAGTAACATATTGTATGTTGAGTGAAAGAAGTGAAGGTAGTTAAGAGTTAGAGTAATAGGGTGGAGGAGGTAGTTTTGAGTGATTGGTTAGCTAGGATTTGCTGGAAGGAGAAAGTTGAGTGGTTGTGTGGGTGTCATTAAATAAAGTGAGTGTTTAAGTTTGAGGAGAGTGGGGGTGGGTGGGCATGGGCTAGGGTAGGAGAACAGAGTGAGCCATAGCAGAGCAATGGTGAACAGACTGGGTTGAACCAGTACTTAGAGAAAGCTGCGAGATGAGGAAAAACAATCAGCCAGCTAGCCCAAGTCAATACCTAAAGGCATGATTTTATCTACGTGAACTCAAAAGCAGATTTAGTAAAGTATCAGGGAGGTAGAATATAAAATAAATGCAAAGCTTTGAAGCCAAAAAAGGGAGTAGGTGAAGTAAAAAGTATAGAGTGGGAATAAGAGAGAGAGACAAGAAAATACCACAATTTAAATAGTTTAGCTAAACTGAACTTAATCAAATAAATAAGTTAAGGAACAAGCCGTGATAATTAATAATACAGTCACCCCATTCAATAATATGAAATTCAGTCTATCATCACCTTAATTTTGCAGAATGCAGAATAATTTATTGCCAGTAAACTTTTCCAGCTATTTATTGCTACTTAGTAATGCATGCCGACAGAAATGAGCAGCGTGGTGGTAGGACATAAAATTATGGTAAAATCACTCAGATTCCACACAATACAATAACAGAATACGAGCTCAGATAAGCTAAGTAGTAATATCTAACTAACACAGGTTGAAACAGCATGCTGATGGACTAAACAACATGGTGGCCAAACACTGTTGAGAGCACTCAGTTCCAATGTAAAAGCAGTAACAGCAATGTGTTCTAGTAAGCTGTTTGGCAAAATCAGACTAAGTCAAGCTGAAACAGCACATTTACAAATTGTAAACAGTAAAATTCAGCAAGTTTAACAATAAAAGGTCATTACTTCCTTAAATTAATTAAACTTGTAACTGCACACTAAATGACCAAGACAGCATAGATATTTTACGGATGGAGTTATACACTTAAGCAGTTGCATAATAGAAGTTCTAACACACAAGTACAGAACCACTTAAAATAAATTAAACAGATGCCACTGAATCTTCTACAGCACAAATGGTGCCTACAGTTGTGCAAATTACTGAGGGACGCCTGTGGGAGAGAGAAACAGAGTGTAGTCAGGCAGAGGTTTTTAGTATTTAAAAATGGCACTGCAGCTTAGGGAAGAAATAAGTAAACTCTGAAGAGGAAGAGGAATGAAAAATATGACTGGCAGGGCTAGAAAGATTACAACTGGATTATGTTAGGAAAACAAGAGAAGGAGAGAGGCTATGAACCAGGACTTGGAGAAAGCTGTGAGATGACAAAAACAATCAGCCAGCTAGCCCAGGTCAGTACCTAAAGGCATCTTTTCATCTATGTGAACTCAAAAGCAGATTTAGCAGAGTATCAGGGAGGTATAATATAAAATAAATGCAAAGCTTTGGAAAACTATATTTCTGTTACAATAAATGGGAGGAAAGGTGGGGTGTCCAGTAGTGTGCACAGCAGAAGAACTGATGTGAGTATCACAGAGAGAAGATTAGAAGATTATATTAGACCTACAATGCTCAAAGTCTGTTGACAAAATTGGGACTTGCAGTAGCTTTTTACTGGTTTTTATGGGGTTCCAGTAGCCGTGTTCTTGTATGCAGGCAGTTGCTTCAGTGTTTTTTTTGTTGGACATTTGAATGTGGTTAAGGGAACCACTCACAGTCTGTTGATAAAAGTAGGACTTGCAGAGGCTTTTTACTGGTTTGTACGGAATTTCGGTATCAGCGTTCTTGCCACGTTCCCTGTAGCCAATCATTCTATTTTTATTTTGATATTTTTATTGTTTTTATGTTTCTATGTTGGCTTTGCATTTAGGGGTAGTATTATTCATGATTTATGAAATTGTGTTTGTGCCTACTTCTGTATGTGAAATGCAAGGCTTTATTTGCTAGTTTTAATTAGATCTGATTGCAGATAATGAAGGTAGAATGGTGATAAATGTTATGTTCTGGGTAGAGTCGATTGAGTGGTGATAAACTGTTTTGCCCAGATGTTACTATATATCATGGCACAATACATTCCTCAGCATCATAATTATTGTGAGCCCCAGCATGCAGCCTTTTGTTTAAAACTAACAAATCACAATAATCTGCTTGCAAAAACTAAATAGGCGTTAAAATGTCTGTCACATTAGCCATCTTTCTAACCTTGCATTAAGCAGTTCAAACCTTAAGATTTAACTTACTTGCTTCTGATACTGTCAATACCATATCTGCTTCATAAACGAAAGCAGTACCATTTAGTAGATATGAGACAAGTCATTTTTAGGACTTTTAAAATAAAAACAAAATATGTTAAACATGATGGAAATAAATGCAGCCCACATTTAATCAAAACATATTCTCTCTTTCATATATGGTAAAATAATAAAGTAAGGAAAGTAAATGATCATTCCTTCTTCTTCTCTTTCATCTGTTCCAATTAAGGGTCACCACAGTGGATCATCTGTTTCCATTTTTTCTTGTCCTCTGCATCTTGCTCTGTCACACTAACCACCTGCATGTCCTCTCTCACCACATCCATAAACCTTATCTTAGGCCTTCCTCTTTTCCTCATACCTTGCAGCTCCATTCTTAGCATCCTTTTCCCAATATACCCAGCATCCCTCCTCAGCAAATGTCCAAACCAATTCAATTTCGCCTCTCTGACTTTGTCTCCAAACCATCCAACCTGAGCTGATCCTCTAATATACTGATTCCTAATCCTGTCCATCCTTCACACCCAGTGCAAATCTTAACACCTTTAACTCTGCCACTTCCAGCTCTGACTCCTGCCTTTTTGTCAATGCCACCGTCTCCAACCCATACAACATAGCTGGTCTCATTACCCTCTTGTAGACCTTCCCTTTCACTCTTACTGGTACCCGTCTGTCACAAATCACTCAACACTCTTCTCCACCCTGCCTGTACTCTCTTCTTCACCTCTCTTCCACACTCACCATTACTCTGAACTGTTGATCCCAAGTACTTAAACTCATCCACCTTTGCCAACTCTACTCTCTGCATCCTCACCATTCCCCTAGCCTCCCTCTCATTCACACACATATATTCTGTCTTAGTCCCACTGACCTTCATTCCTCTCCTCTCTAGAGCATATCTCCACCTCTCCAGGGTCTCCTCAAATGGGTCCCTACTCTCACTACAGATCACAATGTCATCTGCAAACATCATAGTCCATGGGGCCTCCTGTCTGATCTCATCTGTCAACCTGTCCATCTCCACTTCAAATAAGAAAGAGTGTATTCAGTTTGCATCAATGATTCACAAACCATTTTTGGATTAAAATGAGATAGACATCCAGCCACAGATCTACTAGTTTTGCTAAGTAAGAGACACTGCTGCTTCATTTCCTCTTACTTCTAAAAAATAAAAAAAAATAAATAATAAAAAAATAAAAATAAATAACAAGAAGAGAACTCATTTGATAAAGTATTTCAGGTAACATTAGTGGTATTTCATCTCCAAATCACCTTATACAAAACTATTTTATAGCCATGTTATTGTCATTTGTTAGTGAAAATATTGCCAGAGATAATTTAGAATCAGGTGAACTACTTAATAAAAGAATATTTTGGTCTGCAGGAGTACAACATTTCTGGAAATAATGTTAATCTTAAAAACAAGAGATTTCCTAAATAAATTGTAAAGTTCTACATTAATATAAGCTATCTACCTGGCTTTCTCTATTTCTTTGCATGATAATTTTTTTTGTTCATATATGCATATAAGTATCTATTCATCCATTTGCCTGGCTTTATTTCTGTATTCTGATTGAATATATGTCCACCTATCTATCTGTTTGTATGTTTATACCTCCTGTCCATCCATGCAACTGTCTACCTTTCTGTCTGTCTGCATGTCAGTCTGTCAATCTGACTCTCTATCTGTCAGTGTATTTATCTATCTGCCTGCCTGTCTTTCTGTCTGTCCATTGGTTATCAGTTACAAAACTGCTGCTGTCATGATAATGAATCATTATGCAAAATGAGTACGTCAGCATAGAGTAGTGAGGCTGAATATATAACCTGTCTGTACAAAAATTCACATTGTCATTTATCCAGTGGTGACTCATTTATTCCTTTTAAACAACTGTCCAAAGAACCTGCTGAAGTTAATTGGCTTCATAAAAGCACAAGTCTTGCTATTAAGCTGTCTAAATGTGACCTTAATGCAATTAATAAAATCACCTTGAAGCTCCAAGTCTGCCAAGCTTTACAATCTTGCAGAGGGCATTCCTTAGAAATACATCATTTTTAATTTCTTTAAGACATTATGATAAAACGAGTCCCTAAACTGAAGTTGCTAATAACAGTTACAATTAATTTATTAGAATTTAATTATATTTTCACAAAGTGTACTTAGAATTCTTTTGATATCATAGATTTCCATATGTTTTAATAATTCTCATTCGTGTGCAAACTATGCACAGCTAACTTGTGTGAATAAAATGCTGTTTTCTCCCAGATTCTACAAAATTATTTTGTAGTTGTCCTTCTTTCACTTTATTTTGTGGTTATATCAGCTTTGGTATTGCTAAAGAAATAATGTTGTCATTTTATTTTACCAGCAATCCTGGATATGATTTATGGTTATTAAAATAAAACTCAGTGTTTAGCAATTAAAATTCTACGAAATATGCAGGGATTGTTCAGTAAAGTTTCTCGTCATTATGCTAAATCTTCATAATGTTTACTGTAAATTTATATAGGCAACATTAAAACTGATTCTACACAAAGAATATTGTTCTGAGCTTTTGAATGGATATTTTGCCCACTAGTTTGTTTGTTTGTTTGTTTGTGTCTTTCGGCTTTTCCCGGTTAGGGGTCGCCACAGTGGAACTCCGGTCCGCTAATGATTGGCAGTAGATTTTTACGTACTGGCTTGCCGGGCCTAAAGCACAACCTTCAACGAAGGAACGCCTATTCATGCATGTCGCTACACAGAAGACACTCTAACTGAGAATCGAACGGGCAACGTCTAACTGTGAGGCGACAACGTAGTATTTTTTTTTAATTTATTTTAAAAGCCACACATTTGTGTGGGTTTGCGCTTGTTTTAACCAAGCTCCACTGAGTTAGGCGACCAGCCAGTACAATGCTATCTGCTTTTGAGCCATCTGAAACTTACAACTAAAGATAAGACAATTATTGCTTTTATTTGTGTACTTGCTAACTGTTATCACTATTTTTTCTGATTATTTCTGCATTTTTACTGTGATTTTTGACTGTTTTGCAACCTCTGCATTTAACCTGTGTTCTGGGCACTTGTACTGTGTGTATCATAGACTAGCCACAGATTCTGCTGTGTCTAGTTCTGTTTGTATTTGAATTGAGCATTAATCCCCAGAAAATGTTCAATGGAGAGGGCCCACTGAACCCGTGTGGCTAGGGACCCATCTGTTGAAGCTTGTTGGTCTAGGGCTCTGTTCTGAGCTTTTGATTGGCTGTTTTGCCCACCAGTAAGATTCTTTCATTAATTTTAAAAGCCCCACATTTGTGCAGGTTTGTGCTTGTTTTAACTGAGCTTAGGAGATCATCCAGTACTCTGCTATCTGCATCTGAGCTATCTGAGGCTTACAAGTAAAGATAAGACAATTGTTGCTTGTATTTCTGCACTTGCTGTTATCACTGTTTTTGCTGATTATTTCTGCATTTTTACTGTAATTTTTGACTGTTTTGCCACCTGTGCATTTAACCTGTGTTCTGGGCAGTTGTACTGTGTAGGACAGACTAGCCACAGATTCTGCTGTGTCTAGTTCTGTTTGTATTTGAATTGAGCACTAATCCCCAGCAAACTTTCTCTGGAGGGGGACCTCTGAACCCTTGTGGCAGGAGGTGAGTGGCTAGAGAACCATTTGTTGAAGCTCGTTGGTCTAAGCCTCTGTTCTGAGCTTTTGATTAATTGGCTATTTTCCCCACCAGTAAGTTTTTTTCATTTATTTAAAAAAACCCAGTACTTGCATGGGTTTGCATGACACATACCTTAGTGCACTAACACACAGTTGAGATTACTGTTGGCAGGTATTGGAACATTAAAATTTCCCTTAGCTGTGGTCTGGTCTGTTCTCCAGTGGAACATTTTTACAGTTGTGCTTCCCAATTGGTCTACAGATAAGTACAGCCTCTGAGCTACCTTCTCTAGTTCTTCTCATCTACATTAGTGGACTACCCTCTCACAGGATCCCCAACTGGTCATTTCTGGAAAATCCTTGTTACTGACCACAACTTTTACCTACCACTATGAAAGGACAATACCTCACCATTTCTCCTGCCTACCTGGTCAAATTAGGCATCCTAAGGCAATGTAGCAAATGCCTCATATACACTGAAAATCCATTTCTTTACAATACACCACCTCAGAGTGTGAGAGGTACAGCTACATAAAAATATAAAATCAAAGCTCTCTCACTTACCAGTCAGTATACCTGACCCAAAGCAGATTCTCAGCACTCACATCTCATCACCCTCACCTACCACACAACCAACACATAACTGCATATATGTGGAGGCCCTCTCTAAAAACCTAACCCAAGCACACAGATCTCCCAAGCACAAGCACACCACACATAGTTCACTTGCAGATAAACACAGCACACATAAAAACACACATGCCAGTGGCTCACCAAGTAAGCCACTAAGGTGTAACACAAAGCCAAATGTACTAGTCATAGATGATTTTATCGTGAGACACATTAATGTGCCATCCACCAGGATGGATAAGGAGAAGGTCACAGTGAACTGTCTGTCTGGTGCCAGGATCAGGAACATCACACATGCACTCAAGTCTCTCAGCAGCAAGAACTGTTATGAGTCTGTCATAGTACATGTTGATGTGAATGACTTAAGATGTACATCTCTGGACTACATGAAGAGAGACATGACTAAGTTCTCTGATTATATGTCCCAGGTAGGTATGTCCCTAGCCTTAAGCAGCATACTACCCTCACCTAAGATGATGCCGCAATATAAGCAAAAGATTATTGACTTCAACAATTGGCTTAGTCTCTGGTGTCATTCTAAGGGGATCCAGTTCCTATCAACCTGGGATGATATGGTTGATAGACCTTGATGCTTTGCCAGAGATGGTCTTCACCTGTCACCTCTAGAATTTTGGCTTCTGGCAAAGGCTATTGCCTTCCCTCTAGTGCCTTTTTTAGGCACTGTCACAAGTGCAACATTTCCAACATAAATTTTTCCTCAAAAACCAACATCAGGATCATGCCACTAAATGCTAGGAGTCTAAACTTAAAACTGCACTCGTTGGAAGCTGTCCTCACCTTGGAGAATGCTGATGTCTGTGCTGTCACAGAAACCTGGTTCAAGGCTCTGGAAAGCACCTGGGCCATACTGGGCTACAATGCCTTCCACTCACTGAGACCATCAAATGAGAGCAGGAAATCCAAAGGGGGAGGAGTATCTATTTTTATTAAAGACAAATACTCCTCCAGATTGGTAAAACTAAATGAATCCCTCAAACTACTCCAAGTACAACTCTCTGTAGGTAAAACTTCTCTCTAAATTATTGCCAGTTATAGGACCCCATCAATGAACCAGGACACCCACAATACCTACCTGGACCTCCTGGAGTCCCTCAATATATCACCATACACCCTGGTTTTGGGTAAATTCAACTACCCATCAATAAATTGGTCTAGCTACACCTGTACCAATGCACTTGCCCAGAGATTCTTGAACTTTATAAACTCTAATGCCCTAAACCAGCTAGTGGACACCCCCACTAGGGGATCAAACATTCTGGATCTAGTATTTACAAACATGAGTGATCATTGCACCACCCCAAGTGTACAGTCATCTTTAGTCAGATCTAACCACATGTCAGTCACACTAGAAGTAACAATAGCATCTGACCTTCCCCCAGTTGGAACTACACTAAAAATGTCTCCAAAGCAAACTATAATATCTTACATGACAATGTTACTATTTTCATAGCCCCTACCCCTACTGATGGCAAGAATACCTTTGCTGAGGTTTATACCAAAGCCTTGTATATAGACCTTCACAGCTGCATTGACTCAGCTGTACCTGACAATATAAAAATAAGTTCCTCAAGCAAGAACAAACCTGCTTGGGGGACATCTGCCATAAACAGGCTATATAACAGGAGAAAGAAACTGCTGTCTAAAAGCAGTAGGAGATTGTCCTCAAACTCAAGGAAATCCCTCCTCAGCCTAAATAAGCAAATAAGACACCTAGTGAAAAAATTCAAAGTCAAATATGAATCTAAATTGGCCACACTAGCCAAGGGTAACCATAACGCATTCTTTGGCTATGTCCACAACCTCAAAGGAAAATCCCAGATTTGCTCAGAACTTGTAAATGGCACAACACATACTGAACCTGGTGATATTGCTAACCTGGCAGATAGGTTCAGTGAGAACTTCCCCTCACTGTCTCTGCCCAATATACCACAAGACATCCCTCCTACATGCCATCCCCAGAAATCTCTAAGGAACAGGTCCTCAAAGCCCTTTCCAAGGCTAAAAACATGGCCTCTATGGGAACAGACAGCATCCCTGGCTGCGTCCTAAATTGTTTAAAGCAAGAGTTAGCTGTACCTCTGAGCACCCTCTTTAACCACAGTCTAAGCACTGGGTATGTTCCTGCAGATTGAAAAACTTCTACTGTCATTCCCCTCCACAAAGGGGGTTCCTCTGCTGACCCTGGGAATTCCAAACCCATCATGGACCTTATCAACAAGGATATAGAAGAGCTCAAAACACTAGACCTATCCCAGTTTGGTTTCATCAAAGGGAGAGACAGTCACTAGAGCTTCGGATGAAGACAAAACTGTGCATACTGCTTATTTAGACCTAGTGAAGGCCTTTGACACTATTTCCCACTCAAGTATCATTGATAAACTTACCCAACTAAATGTATTGTCAGTTGGGTTACAAATAGAACACACACAGTTAAAATAGGGAACTCTTCATCCACCTTCAGACCAGTAACCAGTGAAGTACCACAGGGCTCGGTGCTAAGGCCCTTATTGTTTGAAATTTACTTTTCAGAAGTACAGGGGCATGTGGCTAACAAAGTTTGCAGATGACTGCAAACTAAGCTCTATCATTGCATCCCCTAGTGACATTGACACCCTACAGGAAGGTCTTATTCAAACCAATGATGGGTGCCAAAGTCACGGGCTCAAATTAAACGTTAAAAAGTGTGTCATCACCATCATCCCCTTCAGCAAGGGAGATGTCCCTGCCCAATCCATGGTAAGAGATCTGGGCACACATGTTGATAGCAACCTTTCCTTTGACCATCATGTTTCCACAGTGGTAAAGAAAGCCTTCTACATTTCCCATCTTATCAATAAGGGCATTGCCTCCAGAAAAAAAAAGAGGTTATAACCCCCCTGTACTCCTCCCTTATTAAACCAAATATAGAGTACAATGCACCCTTTGGTATGTACCTCACCAGGCACCTCCAACAATTGGAGAGACCTCAGAAGTACCTTACAAAGAAAATTCAAGGTGTCCAATACTTGCCCTATGCTGACAGACTAAAATCCCTGTCACTATACTCTGTGTCATACAGACTACTCAGGGATGATCTTTGCCAAGCCTATAGGGCAACTAAAGATCCTGCCCTGATGGAAATGCTACACATTAGCAAGACAAATCGTACTCGCTGCACTCACTCTAGCAACCTCAACATGAGAAGCAATATTAATAGGACCTGCCAGATAGACAGGTTTGTCTCCCAGAAACTCACCCTACTCTGGAATAAGCTTTCAATCCTAGTAAAACAGAGCCCTTCACTGACCCTTTTTCAAGTCTAATCTTATAATTGGATGGGGAATCTCAAATTCAAACAAAAAACAAG
Organism: Protopterus annectens; assembly: GCF_019279795.1. Taxonomy (NCBI): domain Eukaryota; kingdom Metazoa; phylum Chordata; order Ceratodontiformes; family Protopteridae; genus Protopterus; species Protopterus annectens. The sequence continues at coordinate 266,225,702 of NC_056751.1, forward strand.
GACCAGCATACAAGGCACCTTATTGTAACATAGAATACTTTAATAAAAGTGTTTTGGTTCTTTTGACAGACCGGTTTCGGCAAATACAATACAGAGCCTTCATCACACTGATGTTACAATAAGATGCCTTGTATGCTGGTCCTTGTTTTTTGTTTGGATTACTGTTTTTCTTGGGACCTTGCAGCTGCTGTACGCGCAGAGTTTGCAACACTTTTGAATCTCAAATTCACCCATGGGTTTCACTTGCATCCCTTCTGGACAGGGGCAGCAAATGTTGAGTCAGATCTACTAATAGCACCATTAAAAGAGGGAAAAAAAACTTGGCTAGGCCTCATGGCCATTAGCTTAGTAACATCCCATGCTTCTGTGATTATAATGCAAACTGTCAATTTTAAAAGTTAAGTATGTGAAGAGATGCAAACTATGCTGAATTGACTTATAATGCCAGAATCCATGAAACCTCATGTCTTTTCACTTTTCATACAGACCATATTCTGCACTCTTTATGATATTCTCCTGGAAAAATTAAATGTTTTTGCTTGTAATCTCAGATCCAAATAAAATAGCCAATTCTGGCACAATTCCTGACACCTTTAGAGACCACCTCCCAGCCTTCATGCATCGCTCAACTAGTTCCTCCCCACACCAGCATCAGTACATTCAAACTCGTAACCTCAGTAGCTTCAACCAACTACTTTCTCAAATACTTTCAAACAAATGAACTGGCAAATTCTAAACATCCTTCCTCTTGACAAGGCTATAGAATACTTCAACTCTGTCTTCCTTGAAACGTTAAACTCACTAGCCCCACTAAGAAACAAAAGGATAAAAACTAAAACTGCTCATTGGCTATCCAAAGAGACAAAACAGATTATGCACCACAGAAACAAACTATGGAAGCTTTACCAAACCAATAAACTGGACAATACCTTGCTCCAATATAAACAGCTCCGCAACCGTGCAAAATGACTAATCACCAAAGACAAAAAATCCTACTATATCAAACTTCAGTCCAATAACAATAAAAACCCAAAAAAAATCTGGAACTCAGTAAACTCACTCCTCAGTCCAGGCTCCAAGAAAACTCCCTGTCCTGACACAAGTAAATCTGATCTCGAACTAGGCTCTGAATTTAACTCATTTTTCATAGACACTATTACTACCCTCATCAAGACATTTCCCAATAATAACCCAACGGCTCCGTTGCTTTTGTTAAAGCTGTCTCGCTACATTAAACCCATTTAACATAGCGAAACAGTTTGTAAAAAGCAACGGAGATCTTGCTTTCTCCATTGCTTTTGCCCACAGCTCTGATGTACTGCATAGGAATACGCATGCGCAGTACATCAGAACTGCCACAGAATACCAGACAGCTGCGGAAGGGCAGCAAGGAGGCATTATACAATGCCATTATTTAAGAAAATTTATTATTTTTTTCTTAAATAATGTCATTATATAATAGCAATAGCCCACTTCTGGGTGTGGGTAATGCTGGATTTACCCACGGTTGGCTTTGTTTGGTCACGAGGGCTCACGAGGGCTTTGCCCTCGTGACCAAACCACACCAACCGTGGGTAAATCCAGCATTACCCACACCCAGGAGTGGGTTATTGCTATATTATAGCATGACAGAATCATTTGGAAATAGTCTATAAGTTGTTCTGAAAGATTTTGTTCAGTAAGATACTACTTGAGTTGTCTGTGGACATCCACACTATGAAGTTTCCTTTCTCCCTTATCTTTAGGTTCTGGAAAGAAGAAAGGGAGATGCATACCTTAGCTTAAAGTAAACCTCAAATACTATGTTAGGCATAAAATAAGGATTAATTCTCAAAGAAACCCTATCTTTGTGATAAATGAGATAGGGTTAACCCACCATTGGAGTCTGTAACTCATATACTCTTCTTGCAGATGTCAGAGCAATAATTAAAAGACTGTTTTCCATATCAAGAAACTTGAGTCAACTTGGTGAATTGGTACAAATGGAGCAAGAGTTAGTTTTTCTAAGTCAAATAAGTTTCAAAGGTGAGCCATCTTTTTCCTAGGAGGAATCTTATGCAACACCTCTTTTAAAAACATTTTACATGCATAGAAAGAGAGGGAGGGATCCATGGACAGCCATGCTGAAATGGTTGACAAATAAATATTGACTGAGTAGTATGGCAGGCCATGGGCAGTAACTCACACAAATAATGTACAACCAGAGAAACACTAGCTCTGAATGGGTGCTCATTCTTTTGTTGGCATCTACAGCAGGCCATAGGGCAGTCATTCACACGAATAATGTAGAACCAGAGAAACGGTGGCCCTGAATGGGTGCTGGTAATTTTGTTGACACATACAGCAGGCCAAACCACAGTAACTCACACAAGTAATGCAGAACCAGAGAAACACTGGTCCTGAATGGTGATCGTTCTTTTCTTGGCACCTATGGTAGGCCGTAGGGTAGTAACTCACACAAACAATATAGAACCAGAGAAATGCTGGCTCTGAATGGGTGCTGGTTCATTTGTTGGCACGTACGGCAGGCCATAGGGCAGTACCTCATGCAAATAATATAGAAGCAGAGAAATGCTGGCCCTGAATGGGTGCTGGTTCTTTTGTTGGAATGTACAGTAGGCCATAGGGCAGTAACTCACAACAATAATGTAGAACCAGAGAAAAACTAGCCCTGAATGGGTGCTAGTTCTTTTGTTGGCATGTATGGCAGGCCATAAGGCAGTAACTCACACAAATAATGTAGAACTAGAGAACTTGTCAGAACTGGAGCATAATAAACTCCTTTTTGAAATGTCTGCCTTTTGAAGCACTGTTGTTAAGCCCTGTGTGTGTTAAAGGGGAGGTGTTCTTCATAAAGTTAATTGAAGCACTGTCAGTGGTCTCTTGTTGCATTTTATGGTTCCTTTGTTGGCAGTGACAAAGGCTGTTATTTATATCTTATGACAAGATAAAGTAGACATGCAATAACTGAAGGGATTTTGATAAAGTAGCATGTAACTCTGCATTTTATTTAGAAAACACTGTCACATCAAGGGCATTGATGCTCAGTTAGAAAGAAGCACACCCTTTGTTGTGCTCATACACCAGATATAATGGTGGCAGAGATGGGGAATGCAGAATTGTATGAAAATACATTGTAAACTAATCTATGAAAATCTATTAAAATGTAAACAGCTGCCCAGAATATACAAGACATTTGGAGTGATTTTTTCTAATTTTGAGATCACATTAAACAGGAAGTTAATATTAAAGACATAATATGACACTGAGTGATTCATGCAGAGGGAGTGGCTCAGTGGATATATGACGGCAGAGAAGAGTATGCAGGTTGTCTTGGTTCTCCATTTTAAAGAGAAAGTGGTAACCAAGCCAACATTCTCAGACAGGTTTAATATTATAAAACCAGGCAACAAGTTGCTTGCAGTAAAAGGTAAACGCTCCTAATTCAGACGACAGTGTATCATAAATAAATTAACCACAAAAAGGAGCGAAATGGCTTTGCAGTAAAAAATCCAGTTCCCAATGTAAGATAACAAAAACAAAAACAGCAAACCTCTATTTCCAAAGTAAAACAGCTTTTTCAGCTCATAAAAGTAGTATGCTGCAAAGTAAAGCAAGTGTAGCTGGTTCTTCAACCCAAAAAGAATCGCACAAAAGTATAATCCAAACGAGAACTTTAATAGCTAGCTAGAGTTAAGCGCTTTCACCAAATGGCTTTTTCAAAACTTCAACAACTGCCATTAAAAACAAAGCATTTAAATATACAATGGAAGAAGTTCATTGGTGCACATGACATAGTTAATTGACTTAAACTCTAGTTCATTTACATATATACAGAAATCCTTCTGATATACTTCTAAAATACATTTAAAAAAGCTAAGATAGTTTATTCATCATAATACAGAAGGACATAGTATAAATACACATCTATGACCTAAAACAAAAGTAAAATAAGATAGTGAAATGTTATAAAAAGTTATAAAACATCCATAGTGTAGCATGAAGAGGAAAAAAGGGTAAAATACGATTGATTCAAGTGTAACTATATAAAAATGCTCCATAAAAGTCTATATAAGTCTATATGTGCAACAGGGTTCAGATACATGATAGTACATGAATTAAAAAGTAGTGCAGGTAGGTATGTGTATAAAAAGGGGGGGGGGAGGCAACTAAGTGTGTAAACTAAAAACATTTTGCTTACACAGTAAAAGGTAAAACCTGAACTCCATCAATGACACCAGGGAAAATGTCTGCTCAGAGAGGGGGGACAATCCACCTCAGTAGACAATGGTGATACAGGTAGGCGTGTGTATGGGAAGGGAGAAATAACTAAGTAGGGGGTCTAAAAACCCTTTTCTTACGTAGTAATGGTTTAACCTGGACTCTATCATTGACACCAGGGAATTTGTCCGCTCTAAGGCGGACAATCCATCTCAGTTCACATTCCAATAAATGTGAATCAACATCTCCACCTCTGAGATTAGGTTCAACTTGTTGTAGTACACTAAAGTTAAAGTAATGGTCAGGTCCTGTATTTCTAACATGTCTGGCAAGTGCATTATGATCAGATGCTATCCTAATGTTGTAAACATGTTCTCTTATACGTTCTCTAAGTTGTCTGCAAGTCTTGCTTACATAAAATACCGGACAAGAGACACACTTAGCAATATATACAACATTATTGCTGGTGCAATTGGTGCCAGTATTAAAGTAAAAAATTTTTTGTGTTGTCGGATGTTTAAAAGTGTCACTGTTGTCTATATATTGACATTGATTACAATTTTGACAGGATATTGTATTATGGTCAGATCTTGGTTTCTGGTAACCATGTTCTACTAAAGGGCGATGGCATAAGGTCCTTTTTAGATTGGGTTTATTCTTATAGACAAACCTTGGATTATCACCTACTACTTCTAAGATTTTTCTAAGACATTATCACCCCTACTGCCCTTTCATTTAATAGATTACCTAGTGGTTTATTAAATACATCAGTGTATAGGAAACCCTGTTTTAGGAATACACTGTTGCATCGACATAGTATGCACCCCAGATATGTTTTTGAGAACATTATGAAAGGGCAGTTTATGCGAGCATCAAGGTTGAACCCATGCCCCTCAGGACATTCCAAAGAGATTGAATCACTTACAAATAGATTTTTGGAACGTAAATATGTGATGAGAGACATAGATAGGAATAGGAATCAGGTTGACAAGTTGAGAGACACAGTGGCTAAACCTTATTTTTCAAGGAAAGAAGCATCTGAAGCAGTACCAGCTATCAGTAGGGGTGATAATGTTAAGTTGTCCTTATTTTACTCTAGAGATGTTGACAAGATCAAGGAGATAGTACATAGACATTGGGGAATCCTTGGATTGGATGACCAAATCTTAGAAGTAGTAGGTGATAATCCAAGGTTTGTCTATAAGAATAAACCCAATCTAAAAGGACCTTATGCCATCGCCCTTTAGTAGAACATGGTTACCAGAAACCAAGATCTGACCATAATACAATATCCTGTCAAAATTGTAATCAATGTCAATATATAGACAACAGTGACACTTTTAAACATCCGACAACACAAAAATTTTTACTTTAATACTGGCACCAATTGCACCAGCAATAATGTTGTATATATTGCTAAGTGTGTCTCTTGTCCGGTATTTTATGTAGGCAAGACTTGCAGACAACTTAGAGAACGTATAAGAGAACATGTTTACAACATTAGGATAGCATCTGATCATAATGCACTTGCCAGACATGTTAGAAATACAGGACCTGACCATTACTTTAACTTTAGTGTACTACAACAAGTTGAACCTAATCTCAGAGGTGGAGATGTTGATTCACATTTATTGAATGTGAACTGAGATGGATTGTCCGCCTTAGAGCGGACAAATTCCTGGTGTCAATGATAGAGTCCAGGTTAAACCATTACTACGTAAGAAAAGGGTTTTAGACCCCTACTTAGTTATTTCTCCTTCCCATACACACGCCTACCTGTATCACCATTGTCTACTGAGGTGGATTGTCCCCTCTCTGAGCAGACATTTTCCTGGTGTCATTGATGGAGTTCAGGTTTTACCTTTTACTGTGTAAGCAAAATGTTTTAGTTTACACACTTAGTTGCCTTCCCCCTTTTATACACATACCTACCTGCACTACTTTTAATTCATGTACTATCATGTATCTGAACCCTGTTGCACATATAGACTTATATAGACTTTTATGGAGCATTTTTATATAGTTACACTTGAATCAATCGTATTTTACCCTTTTTTCCTCTTCATGCTACACTATGGATGTTTTATAACTTTTATAACATTTCACTATCTTATTTTACATTTGTTTTAGGTCATAGATGTGTATTTATACTATGTCCTTCTGTATTATGATGAATAAACTATCTTAGCTTTTTAAATGTATTTTAGAAGTATATCAGAAGGATTTCTGTATATATGTAAATGAACTAGAGTTTAAGTCAATTAACTATGTCATGTGCACCAATGAACTTCTTCCATTGTATATTTAAATGCTTTGTTTTTAATGGCAGTTGTTGAAGTTTTGAAAAAGCCATTTGGTGAAAGCGCTTAACTCTAGCTAGCTATTAAAGTTCTCGTTTGGATTATACTTTTGTGCGATTCTTTTTGGGTTGAAGAACCAGCTACACTTGCTTTACTTTGCAGCATACTACTTTTATGAGCTGAAAAAGCTGTTTTACTTTGGAAATAGAGGTTTGCTGTTTTTGTTTTTGTTATTTTACATTGGGAACTGGATTTTTTACTGCAAAGCCATTTCGCTCCTTTTTGTGGTTAATTTAGGTTTAATATTATGACAGCAAGCAGTGAGACACTCTCAAAGGTCACAAATATAGTCTATGTCAGTAAAGCCAGCACTATGAAGGGACTTTTCTGCAGCCTAGGGGACAATGGTGAATTACAAAGGAATATGTTAGCAAAGATCAGTAAACAACATCTATTTTTCGATCTACATTATTAATGCATTCAAAATAAACATACTGTTGTTCTTTATAGCTATGAGGTGGCATTCACAGACAAGTGCTCACCATACCAACTTGCATTCCTTAGGTATGCTGAATGGCATTGCTCAGCAATAATGTGATTTCGAGTTAGGCATGCTCCATGGTGCTGGATCACATTAAAAAGTAATTTCTTTCTCAAAGAACTGCCCACGTGAGTAATTTAAATAACTGCTTGAAGACATTCTACCAACTCGCTCTGTTACGTAGTGCAGACATGTACATAAACACACACAAAGTCTCATCTTCCTCACATCCCAAAATAAAAAATACTTCTAACTGTCTGTCTGTCTGTAGCTAGCTGACCTGCAAGGGACTAATATCCCATCCAGCAGTGTTTCTCTGCTTTGTCTATTGAGAGCTAGGACATGTAGAAACCCCACTGAAACCATGACTAAGATACAGTGGGCATCAGTAAACAGTGTTCTCAAATATATTGCCACAGGGAAAAGAAAAGGAAACAACGGACATGGTGTCTGTGTTCGAAATGAAAGAATTCAGCCTCATTTAGCATCATGACTGCTTTCTTGCTGCCCAGTGCTGTTAACAGGTTTGATGTTTCTTATACCTCATACTCACTTCAAATATCACTGGTGGACCTCCATTTTCTTTCTCATTACTTCAAAATTAGAATTCCCTAATTAAAAATATAGCTATTCTCTGCAGTTACTTCTCTTCATTAATTTCACCTGTGCTTCCTACTTCCCCTCTCTTACCTCTATAACCACCAACATTTTGCATTTTTCTCCAAACATCACAAATCTTTCTACTGCTACTAATATCCTAGCTAACAAAATATCTTTCATATATTCACCTCTCCTACAATTTACTCAGCATACCATGAAATGCTCAGCATACCATGAAACCAGCAGTGGATATACCAGATATAGCTGTGGTGGTGGTGCTGCGGTAGCGTTGTCGCCTCACAGTAAGACATTATCCTGTTCGATTCTCAGCTAGAGCGTCTTCTGTGTGGAGACATGCGTGAATGGGCTTACCTTCGTTGAAGGTTGTGCATCAGAGCTGGCAACTCGGTACGTAAAAATCTACTGCCAATCATTAGCGGACTGGAGTTCCGCTGTGGCGACCCCTAACCAGGAAAAGCCGAAAGATACAACCAATACATTTCCATGCCTTTTTAAATTCTCACCTTGTCTTTATTTTAAGCACAAAATACTTCACCTCCACTCTTATACTCAAAGAATAAAACTCATGCAAGTCCCCTTTAAATCAATGCACTACCTCCCAAAAATCACCTAGAGTAATTGATACCATTCTTTGAGTACTTGTGGGTAAATTTTAGAAAACTCAAAGTGTTCTGGATGAAATCTAAAAATTCATTTAATTTGTGGTCATGATCTTTCCATGATAAAAAATATCAAACAAAAAACTGGAATCAGAAATAGAGTTAAAAATGAAATTTTTCATGTTGCTCCCAATACCACATTATTAAGTTTGCATACCGGGAGTGGGTGGCACAAACCATTCCATAGTCACTCCTCTACTTTGCTGGAAAAATTCTCCTTCAAAATAAATAAAATTGTTGATTAAAACTGTTTCCATGAATGTAACTAAACATTTATGTCATTGTTCATTAAAAAGTCATAAAAGAGCAAGCTTTTGAAACATTCAATGCCAATTAAATGTGGAATAATTGAGAAAAGCTCCACAGTATCTATTGTAACAAATGTTAAATATGCAATAAACAAGTTATTACAAATTCTTTTAAGAAAATCCCATGAATCTTTCTTGACAATTTGTTTATGTATGCAGCAATAGGGTGGGTTTTAGAACTGTCAGCAGCCACAGTGGGGTGAAGTGGTACATTAAATGGATTATTGTGGGACTTAGGAATTCAAGTATCACTAGTATAAGGGGAGAATCAACCTTCGAAAATCTGTAAATTTCAGAGGTTGTGGTTAGTTGTTCAGCCATATCCAGTAATGAAAGATCAATTGTACATTGAGCAAAATTAATTTCATTTTTCAATAGTCTATAATATTGTTCATGTTTTTTTGTTTTTTAATATATTAAACATACTGCTGGAGTAGTCAATAGTATTCATTATGGCCACCCGCTTATCTGATTTCATAATTCTAATGCCCCTGTCATTAACTAAATCACTAACACTTTTTCATCCTTAGTAAGATTATAGAAATGGACTGATTTATTTAATTTCACAAGCTTGCAGATGTCCCTCTCACACATCTTTTTCAAAAAGAGCAACAGCAGAATGCAGGGATGGTCACTTTTCCAAGTCTGACTATTAAATAACACAATAAGGTTAATTTTCCTGAAATATAACTTAAGAACAAGAATAAGGTCAGCCATATCCAAACCACGAGGTGGTGCAAAGGTTAAACCCCTCTTCAAGAGCTCAAATTATTGATTGCTCAGGTTCAGTCAACTCTGATTAAAAATATTAAACCATCTTTTGCAAAAAAATGTAAAAAAATCACACCATGAATGTCAGCAGAAATAGGTTCATAGGTTCATAGGCAGGTACTAGGCTATCTGCCCAAGGGCATTTATAAGCCTAGTTAGAGTGTGTCAGCTTTCGCCACTCCATCGATTAATTAACTGAGCCTCTGTCAAGCAGAGCCAATGAAGTGATCCCAGGGGTGTATTTTCTGTTACCCATCCACTCGTCAAATTTCTCTTGAAGAGTGTTAGTGAGGGGCTCTGCCTAATGTAGATAGGAATTTTGTTCCAAAGCATGGGGAGTCTCTGTGACAGGAATCTATCCCTCCAGCATGTTCTATTTATTGTGGTGGTGAGGTTTAGCTCACTAGAGTGTGTGGCTCGCAGTGACTTGGATTTCTTTAGGTGGAGCATGTTCATCAATTCTGAGTTGGACATGGCTTTGTAAATCAGGCAGAGATCACCGCTGAGTAAGTGATATGCCACTGAGTACAGCCGGAGTTTTTTCAGTTGGTCTGCATAGGACATATGTTTGAGGCCAGTAATCCTCTTGGTGAGGTACTTTTGTGGTCTTTCCAACTGTTGGAAGTGTCTTGTGAGGTACATCCCAAATGGGGCACTGTACTCTATGATGGGTCTGATGAGTGACGAATAGAGGGGCACTATAACCTCTTTATTTCTAGATGTGAACCCTTTAGTAATTAGATGGGCCACGTAGAAGGATTTCCTAACTACTTTGGCAATATGATTGTCAAAGGAGAGATCACTATACACCTGGGTCCCCAGATCTCTTATTACCTCTTCTGTATTAAGGGGGCTGCCACCTATGTGGTAATTCGTGGGTGTTTTGTTTTTCCCAAATGGGATGACTATGCATTTTTTGGCATTTAGCTTGAGGACATGACTTTGACACCAGGTGTCTGTCTCAGTAAGGCCTTTTTGGAGGATGTCCATGTCAGCCGGAGAGTCAATTATGGCTCCCAGTTTGCAGTCATCGGCGAACTTGGTTAGCCATAGTCCTCCTGTGTTTGCCTGTACTTCTGAGAAGTATATGCTGAACAGTAGGGGTCCCAGGACCAAGCCTTCTGGGACACCTCATGTGACTGGTTTAGAGTCGGACCTGGAGCCTGCTATTCTTACACCGTGAGTTCTGTCTGTAAGCCAGTTGGCAACCCATCATGTGACGTAGGAGTTTATGTTCAGGCTGATGAGTTTTTCTATAATACCTGAGTGAGGAATGGTGTCAAACACCTTGGCAAGGTCAAGGTAGGCTGTGTGAACCACCTTTCCCTCATTTATGGCCTTGGTGACTGTCTCAAAGAAGTCAATCAGGTTTAGTAGGCATGATCTGCCCTTAATGAAGCTTAACTGGGACGGGTCAAGTGTCTGGAGGTTCCCAATGTCTTTGTTAATAAGTTCCATGATGATGCACTCCATAGCCTTGCAGACCAGGCTAGTCAGGCTTATGGGGTGATAGTTACCATGGTCAGTTGTGGCCCCTCCTTTGTGGAGCAGAATAACCGTGTCTGTGCACCATTCTATGAGCACGTAGCCTGTAGGCTGAGGTTGAACAGCGTGTTTAGGTGGGGGGTTAGTTTGTTCTGTAGTTCATGCAAGACGCATCCTGGGACACCATCTGGCCCCATTGATGCTGTGTTTTTGGCTTTTGAAAGGGCTGTTTTCACCTGTGCATCTGTGATTTCCAGGACACTACATTTTTCTGGTATTGTTGTGGGCCCTTTTGCAGGTGGGAGGGGGGTGAAGTTTGCACTAAATCTATCTGCCAGGATGTTGGCAATATCAGTAGGTTCAGTATATTTTGTGCTATTTTGCACTAGCTCAGAGCTTATCTATGAGTTGCCACTTAGATTCTTGACATAGCTAAAGAAGGCTTTCTGGTTATCTTTCAAATCCTTGGCTATTTTTCTTTCAAAGTTAGCTTTGGATGATTTTATGAGAGACCTTAGTTTCTTACTGATACTGATCAGGGATGTCTTTCCTTCTTGGGATTTGCTTTTTTTCCGAACTAGTTTCCTCCTTTTATTGTATAACCTGTTTATGGCAGGGATCCACCAGACTGGTTTCCTTCTCTTAGGGGAGTGAGTCTTGGTTTTGCTAGGGATGGCACGATCCATGCATCCTTGTAGGTGCTCATAGAGTGCATTTGTAAAGGATTCTGCATCTTGGGCAGCATTATCCTTTAGCGTGGGGGCTGTGAAACTTACCACCTCTGTTTTAAGTAAGGTGAAGTTTGCTTTAGAAAAGTTTTTCACTGTGGTTTCCTTGGTTGGGGTGGTGGTGGGGTGTGGACTTCCAGAGTGATTAGTTTATGGTCTGATCTAACCAGTGACAGGTTGAACTCCGGTGCAGAACACCTGTCACACATGTTGGTGATGACCAGGTCCAATATGTTTTTATCTCTGGTAGAGGAGTTTACCAGCTGATCCAGGGTGATTGAGTTGATAAATTCCAGGAGGTGCTGAGCCTGGAAGTTTGTATTCAAGTAGTTTTCCCAGTTAATGGTAGAGTAATTGAAATCACCCAATATCAGGATGTTCGGTAGGACCTTCATGTTTTCCAATGTCTCCAGAAAGGCAGAGTGGTGGTCCTGGGTCATGGAGGGAGATCTGTAGCAGGCCACAATTTGCATTGCAGATTTGCCCGATGTTAGTTGCACATGGATGATCTCAGTGGTATCATGCTGCACCACTAACCTTGAGGTGTAGGTATCCTTATTGAATATGGATACACCCCCTCCTTTTGTGTTTCCGTCCATGTTCTGTAGACAAAATGTGTGGTATGAGTTGTAGCCTGGTAGTGCTGGAGTGCTCTCTGGAGCCTTGAACCAGGTGTCAGTTACTGTACAGATGTCGATGTTCTCCATACTGAGGAGTGCTTTAAGTGCATGCATTTTGAGATTTAAACTCCTGGCATTGAGTAACACAACCCTCATTTTTTTATTTGTGCTGTTTATGGAGGTGGGTTTGAGTTTTGAGCCTTGCCTAAAAAAGGCACAATGGGGGTAGCAAGAGCCTTGGCCAGTATTCAAAAGCCTAGGGGTGACAGGTACAAGCCGTCTCTTGTGAAGCAATGCAGCTTGTCAAGCATGTCGTCCCAGGCTGACAGACACTGGATCCCCTTTGAATGACACCAGAAGCTTAGCCAATTATTGAAATTGATCATTTTTTCTTTATACTGAGGTATCATTCTTGGTGAGGGCAGGATGTTACTCTTGGTCAGGGTCATACCCGCCTGGGCTACATGATCAGAGACCTCTTCCATGTCTCTTTTCATGTAGTGCAGGGAGGTACGTCTCAGGTCATTCACACCAACATGAACAATGACAGAGTCATATTTGTACTTGTTCTGGAGTGACCTGAGTGCTTGTGTTATGTGGCGGATTCTGGCTCCCAACAGGCAGCTAACAGTAACCTTCTCCTTGTCCAGCCTAGTGAGTGGGACGTCAGTGTGCCTGACTATAGAGTCACCTATTACTAGTGTGTTAGGTATGTTATTTCGCCTTAAGGGCTGTGATTGTGTGGCACATTGATTTTGTGTTTTATGTGTTGTCTGGTTTGTGACGGGAGGTGCAGTTGTTTTGGGTGTCTGCTTCGGAGCTCTTGGATGCTTTTGCAGGTTTGTATTTAGAGCTTCCAAGTATGATTTAGTGTATTTATGTGTATTTTTTGCCAGTGCTGGGTAAGTAGGTCTATGTGAGGCTGGAGGTGTGGTGCAAGTGTTAACCTTCTCATGACTGTCTGTTCCAGTCTTGGGTGAAGAGACCTTAGCCTCCAGTTTGGCTGTATAATTGCATCTCTCGCATATGTTAGTGTTTTGTGGTAGGAAGAGAAGGTTGATTGTGTACATGAGACAGTTGTAACATTGCCTCAGGATACCCAGGTTCACCAGCTGGACTGGAGAATACACCTGAAGTTGCCCTTTGGTCATGCCTGAATAGTAGGGTGAACTGCTTAGTTGCTTGGTTGGTGAGGGGTGGATAAAGAGCCTTGCCCTGCTGGGCAATCAAGTGTCGGGGTATATTAGTGCTTGCTATTAGGTGTGAGCAAGTGCTGGACTGTAGGATACTTTTTGAGTGCTTAAGTTGAGAGACTAGTTTCAAGGGAAAAACTGAAGTGGAGACTTAGTGGAGCATGGAATAATTTAACCGTAGCTAACCGGTGCTGCCCAAAACCTTGCAAACGCGTTTTTTAAACTAATAACATCTGGGCTGGAACCACTCCTGCAGAGACAGATGGCTATTCAAAGTTCCCCTCTCTCACAGGTGAACAGAGAAACTTCCCTCTATCCAAGTAAGGTATGGGCAACTCAGAAACTTGTAACAGCCCTGAATTCAGCAATATCCTGAAAACTGGACTATACTAGCTTAGAATGGTGGGAAACAAGGAATGTTTTTGGGGTTTTTTTGTTTGGTTTTTTTTGAAAAGATAAGGAAAAAACAATAAAAAGTACACTTCAAACAGCTTTAAATGACTACAAGCAATCAGAAAAGGCTATCGTACTTTAGTGTGTAGCTTACAATAGTTAAACAAATTATTTAAACAAAAAGCAACTTTATAAAAGTGCAGGTAGTCAAATAAGTACAATATGTGAAAAAACAAGCTTTTAAATCACAATAAATGCTGGAAAATCGGCGTTTAGGCAGAAAACAGTTAAGTACAGCAAGAAAATACAGAAAACTGATACTTAATCACTCCAAAGACACTCTTTTAAGCTAGAAGGCTTGTACCAGTTTAAGGCTTTCTAGTGCTTTCCAGTAGGTTAGTTAACAGGAACGATGGGAAACAAGTGCAGATGTGGTCTTTTAAACCAGAAAGTTGAAAGAGATGGACAGCTTTCCAAATGATCAATAAACTACAATTCCTGTGCCAAGAACCACTCCTCTTGTGGTAGACAGGCTACCTAGTACTTACCACTCCCACTGATAAGCTCGACGGCTCCACTCCAACACAAAAGCTTAGGGTGCTCAGAAGCTTACAAACAGTCCTGGATACAACAAATCTGTACCTGGACTACACTAATTATGGGAAAGGTAAGGATCAAGCGCAAACATGGGCTTTAAAACCAGAAAGTTGAGAGAGATGGAAAACTGCCCAAATGGCCAATAAACTACAATTTCTGAACCAGAACCACTCCTCTTGTGGTAGATAGGCTACCTAGTGCTTACCACTCCCACTGATAAGCTAGAAGGCTTCCCTCCAACACAGAAAGGCTTGTGGGGCAAAGAAGCTTACTAACAGTCCTGGCCATAGCAACTCTGTATCTGGACTAGGCTAGTTACAGGAAAAGTGGGAAAGAAGCGCAAGTGTGGCTTTTAAACTGCCAATAGCTACAATTTGTGGGCCAGGAACTACTTCTCTTGTGGTAGATAGGCTACCTAATGCTTACCACTCCCACTGATAAGCTAGAAGGCTTAGGTAGAGTTAAGGCTCAAGTTCAATACTTCTCCCCCGACCCCACAGACAGTTGTTCTGCCACTGGGTAGTTAGAGGTGGTAGTTGAACTTGATGAACATGCTGTCTATCCCTGCTGGCCAGGCATTCCAGCCACTGAAATGGTGGAAACTGTTCTGTATCCAGGAAAAGGGAAGA
>NC_056751.1:266245767-266400767 GCF_019279795.1 Protopterus annectens
AATAACAAGACATTAGATTTTTGTTGCTGTTATCGAAGATTTCCTGGCTTCAAGTTATACTTAATATGCTCTTGTATAACTGAATTGTTTATATAGAGTATTTCAGTAAAATCCTTATTGTGCTTGTCAAAAGCTTTCCTCCCAGGGTCCTCCAGACAAAAGGACACTGCCTAGCAGAGCTGGCCTAGTTTATAAAATAGATAAATAAATACTATATTTAGACATCTTACATACCTAAGCACTTTGAAGGATAATGATAGACTTGTTTAGTTGTGATGGCAACTTAATTCTCAGGAATTACAGTATAGGTAATGACTGTACAGTTACCGTATTCAGAAATACATTTAGAGCATAAATTAGGTGCTGCATGCAATACAGTGCAGATTGTAGCTGTTCAAGTGGTTTTGTGCACACAGCATTTAACGTTTAAGTAGGCTGGTGAATGTCCAATTACTTCTGCTTTTATCAGTGGCTTGGTATAAGTTTAATGCAAGAACCATACTGCAGGTCAGTATTTTGACTAGGAAAAAGTCAAATGTGTATTTACATTCTGTATTCTGAACTCATGACAGAGTTTCCATAATTGAAATGCACTTAACACAGTAGCTAATATAAAGTTTTGTGCTTATTAGCTACTCTGTTGTATATCAACTTCATCAACTATGGACCCCTGCAAAATTGATCTTAGTGTATAACTCTGGCACTTTATACAATCTGAAATACACAGCCCTTGCCAGTATCGATGATATAATTTTGTAATGGAAATTTTATAAGTTGCCTAGTTTGAAAAACAGGCATAATGTCACAATGAGGGCAAATTCAGGCACTATACTTGGAATAAAATATGAAAGATTGTTGTTCATTTTATTGTGACTGTTCCATAAGATGCCTTAATGCAAAACAAATAGCCATTGTAAAACAGAGGAAGACAAACAGACATACGTATGACAGATTACACATAGAACACTGCAGCCATCACAGCATTTGTGCATTGAAGGGCTAGTGCTTGGAATGATCTCAAACTCACGAGCTTCAGGCCTCAAGCAGCCCTTAATCCAGCATAATTGTAAATGAGCAAACTCACTACATGTTTTTTATTTTAGCTACACTGCATATATTTTTTTGTTTTTGAGATTATGGCCCTTGCCTGAATTTTCTAATCTTCGTACAGTACCAGTAGTCATTTGAGTTTGAGACCCTCTGGAATAGAGGTCCTCCATCATATGGATGAACTTAAAATAGAAATGCATTACAGACTTAACTGAAGCACGGCTTTTATTTATTTATTTATTTTACATTTGTTAACCGGGAGAGTCCGACTGGATACATGTCCATTTTCAGTGGAGGCCCGGGGAGAAAAGCTCCACATGTACAAGAAGATGACCGTCAGTATTCATGATTTATTATATTATCTCAAGTGACTTACTAAGATATAATATCAAAATAATTATGGTTCAAAGATATAGCACAGGAATTTTGTCTTATGTCTGATATTTTGCAGTACAGTGATATTTTTATCTTGAGGAAAGCAATGATGAGAATATATACATCATGACAGCATAAATAAACCTGACGAAGAAAGGTATCAAATACAAAAATGTTCACTGAAAATATTCATTTGGTTCACTTAGGACTTTCTTGTCAAGGACATTTTGATTATGAACAATATATCAAAGGTTTTCATTAGAATACTTTTCACTGCATCAATTTCAGTTGAAATGGCTTCACAACAACATCCCCAATGAAATGAATTGCATCCCTCAATCATGTTTCACTCATATTGTTATGATGATGTGCTTAATAAAGAAAACTGGACAATTTCCTCACTAAACTCATATGTCCAAATGACAGTAAAATGAAAAAAAAACATGCATATGAAAGAAATATCAAAGATTGTAATGCTACCAGAATGAAAGTCAACAAAGCAGATAATGCAAATAACATCATCTTAAATGTTATGAACCACCTAAAATATTAGATGAGGGAAGCACTGGATCACTACCCTATTGGCTGCAACACATGCTGACTCAAAGCTGGGAGTAAGTGAAAAGCTGAATATGTAACAGGATGTCTTGACTAGAAAGGTAAAGTTCAACTGCACCTGTCAGGCTTACATAAGGACACTGAACAAAAAAATAAGATAGTCTCTCTTGGACCTACAGTTTCTCTTAGCTATTTTTAGAGGATATCACTGATTCTATAAAATAAAGCAAATTTTTTTATGTTGTTTGGTAGCATAGTGGTAAAATCTCTGCAGTGTTTAGACTGATCTAGATGACTGGAACATAAAATAAGACTATGATAGTATAATGTGCATAAGGAGTACAATCCTTTCCCTTATAATGTGCAAAAAGCCTTATGTTTTAGGTCTCCCCTCCTATTTGTGTATATAGTAATTATTGTCTGCAGTCCCCCTTTCCACCCCATGTAATGTTAAGATATAATAGTGTTGTTGTCCAGAGGTGCATTCCTTCTGTCTCTTTTTAAAATTGTTGAAACATATGCTCATTGCCCAGTCAGCATTTTACCACTGTCCACAGACGCCTCCTTCTCAACCTCTGGTATAGGAAATCCACTTAGTTTTGCCCATGGACACCTCTTCCTACTCCCTGTCTTTATGTAGTACTGCTGGTGCTTTGCTAAACTTCTCTAGTGTACCATCCCTACACAGGACATACCTGACCAATTCATACATATGCTGCTTGTCCCTATAATTAATATGTACTCTGCATACTCTCTGATTGCAATTGTGGACATATGCCAAGTATAATTCAACAGCATGCAAAGCACGCTAGGATGTCTTGCTTTAGGTGGAGGAGGCTGAATTTTGAGGCAGTAAACAGAGACAGAGAAGTCAGTCCTTGCATCATTATACACAGAGAAATAGTGGCACAAAATAGAGTGTAGCAGACATGCACCTGAGGCAGTGGGGCACGTACTGGAGCTCCATAATATTATTAAAGGTTGCTGGTTCAACATCGAT
Organism: Protopterus annectens; assembly: GCF_019279795.1. NCBI lineage: Eukaryota > Metazoa > Chordata > Ceratodontiformes > Protopteridae > Protopterus > Protopterus annectens. The sequence continues at coordinate 266,248,751 of NC_056751.1, forward strand.
CAGTCTCCTGAGATTTAAAAATTGGAAGAAGTTGCCACAGTACTAAGTGCATTAGCATCCTTTTGGGATATATATGATGGGATAGCACAGCTCAGCATACCCCACCCCTTACACCAGTCAGGAAATAAGAAAATAGGAATATAAGACAAATGAGTCATAAGACCATTATACCTTTCTAGTAACCACTCTCATTCTGTGTCCCTTCTCAATAAGGGCAAAGCAAGTTAGTTCAATAGTAAATGTATGGGTATCCATCCAATCATCGAGGTTTAATATGAAGAATGATAGGGTGTCACTTTGTTTATCTTTTTAAGGAAGTTTGTTCTAGATGTGGTGTAGGCAATGGACAGTAAAGTTGTCTCCAGCACATTTTATTTATGTGCTAGTGGAGCCTTAACTCCCTAGTTCTGGTATTAGTGCAACCAACTATTTAAAGTGTGAAGATGGAGGACATCAAATAAAATAGGATCCCTAGAAGTGCAGAACGCAAGGCATAAAACAGTCTTCAAGACCCTGTAAGGAACAAAGTCAAGGAATAGCCCTTCAAGCCTGTCCTGATAATTCAAGGACTTTAGGCAGCATTCTTCTTGGTTAGGAACATCTGGGGCCTTCCTAGTTGCTTAATATGTCTAGAAAGGTATAACAAGAGCACTTGAAAGCATAAATAATGCCATCAGTCTCACAAGTATAGGCATCACAAGTATAGAAAGGAATTCTATTCATATAATAAAAAGTCCTAACAACATACTGACAAATACAACAACGTCTGCATGGATGAGTACCTAAACAACCAACAGAAACAAAGTAGAATTCCTTTCTATATTTCTATACTTGATAAAATCAGGCTACAAGAGCATGTTTGAAATACTAAACAGGTTAGCAATGAAAGTCCTATTGCACTTCATTTTATACAGTTTCATAATTCTGATCCCAGTGGATTAGAGGCAACTATTTTAGAAAAAAATACCCATGAATTTGTGTTTAGAAACTGCATTTAAAAAAAACCCTCATGTTTAAGGAGGCTGTTTTATTTTAAAATATAATACCTTATACCCTTTTGGTCTTAATTTGGATTGTAATTGGAAAGTACTTATTTAATTGGATTTATGTTGTAATTGGTTGTTTTATAAAATGTATGTGCATTTATTTATTTTTTTCAATTGTGTATTTTAGTACTTCTTGAAGACTTTTTACCTACACAAAGCTTCTAGGTGTTATTGTAGACAATAACCTCAAATTCGATATGCATGTCAATCAAACTATCAAAACTGTCAATAAAAAACTTGGCTCACTCTATAAGATCAAACCTTTCCTAACTCCACCTGCTAAAATTGCCATTGCACGTTCTCATCTTCTCTCAGCTCTTCTTTATGCTTCCCCATTATTCACCAGCTTAAGCAAAATTGAACTTAATAAACTCTCTAGCTGTTATAATCACAATGCCAGATTTGCCACTGGCATTGCCATACAGGACACACCACTGTAAAAACCTAAACTATCTTGGATGGTTAGAATTGCCATGCCTATTTCAGTATAACCAGCTTTCAGTGGCACACAAAGTACTTAACCGGACAGAAAGCACACCTGCACTTAAAAATTGTATCAACCCCTATAGCAACCTCAGACCACTTTGCTCCTCTAATAGATTGCTAGTTCAAACTGTCAAAATCAACAATTCAGCCGGTGACTCTCTGTTTGCCAACTATGTTGGTAAAACCTGGAACTCACTGCCTGCTGACATTACTTTAGAACCCATCCTTAGTCAATTCAAGAAAAGTTTCAAACAATATATTAAATCAGACTGGCTATGTCCTTGTTCCAAGCCTGATTAGCCCTCTTCCTATGTTTGTGTTCTAAATCATTTGTCACTTAACTGTGTGACATTTTTTAGGTCTTTTAACCTTGTGTAATCTTAATCCTTGTGTGATTGTATTATGTGTATAGCTGGACAGAACCTGTAAACTTTGTTTAACAAGAATTGTTATATTATTGTTTGTACCTTGGAGCTTTTCTCTTCGGGCCTCTGCAGAAAATGGACATGTATCCAGTCGGACTATCCCAGTCAGCAAATGTAAAATAAATAAATAAAAAATGTTGGTGCATAGGCGCCAGAGTTAATAAAACTGTTTGTTTTTTTATTCCTTTGAGTGGTTCATCGGTTTGGTTGCTTTTTAATTCTAAGAGCAGTTTAACACAGGCATGCACACTCTGTGTGAGAACAACACACCTGGTACAGCAACAGCTGTAGTAAAAGGAATCTATGCTCAACTAGTAGCCAGATAAGAACACAGCTTGCAACTAAAAGTGGCCCAGCCCAAACTTACTCAGCCTACAGGCAATACTGAGTAATGAGGTCAGATCCTATAATAATTTATCTGTCAAACTCAGCCTGTATCAAACTCCTTACAGCAGCTAGACTTATTATTTCTGGCAAACGGAGAAAAGTGTTGCTAGACTGGGAACAAATTTTTTAATTCTTACACGTTCACCTTCACTGCATTTGTCAAGCTCACATTACTAAGTTTCTGCTGGATTCCTCTGACAATAGAAGAAAGCTAATTGCTGACCTCCTTTCTTTAGAAAATAAGGCATCTCTAAATTCATTAGTATCCTCTGTACCTTACGTAACCAAACATTCTCTAAAATGTGCTCATGACTGCTGATGCTGTTTCTAGAGCAACTGCATCTGCATCAGTGGTAACAAGATATGTCTGTCTGTTATCTGAAAATTTAGTAGTAGATTTGGATAAGCAATTCACAAGGAAACAATGGGGAGATATATGTATGTCTCCCAACTATGCAACAAAGTCTAGATGATTTGCAATCTTTGCTTGGATTGTTTACATAGATATTTGTATACCCCAAGTAGACTCCAAAGAATTTTTTCTCAGGTAGATAGGAAATGTTGAAAGTGTGATGGGGAAGAAGCTGTAATTGCAAATATATTATTGGGGAGTGTAATGAGTTGGCAGACTTTAAAATTTCCCTGCGGAGGACTCTATCAGAAATACTAGGTGTGCAAATTGGTGCAACTAAGGAAATTATTTTTTGAGCTGTGATACAGAATCGGAATTGCCTAGTCATAGTAAGGTCTTGCTGAGTCTAATTATGCTGGCTGACAAAAAAAGCAGTAACTAGTAAATGGAAATCAAAGTCTAAACCAACTGTACTAGAAGTACTGAATATAGTAATAGAGATAAAACAACTGGAAATGGGATCTTTAAAAAAGGGTAGGAACAAATTACATAGAAAAAATGGGAATTGTGGGGTCAATACATATAGAATAACATTATGGAGGAGGAATGAGGTCTAAAAGAAGGCAGGATTATCTTGAGCTATGTAATGTTTGACTGATAATAACTGGTGAGATTATAAGTGATATATATAATGTTTGCAACAAAAATATGTCAATATGGTTTGTTTTCATTTATATAAATGTCTGATTGCCTACTTCACAAGTGATTATTTAATAAAGATATTTTTTGTTTAAAAAAAGAATTTAGTAGTAATAGATATCAAAGTGGAGATCCTGAATGCTCCCGTGAATAAAGAGGTGTTATCTGGTCCTTCCTCTGCTGAAGTCCTTAAAAGGTTGATGGAATGAGGACAAGTTAATTCAGGAGGCGGGGCTACCCATATTTTTAGATCTTCCTTGCTAAAATATAGCACACACTTTTCTCCCAGTTCAGGTTCCTTTTTTGGGAAATAAAATAAGTATTCCCAGAAATGCACACACAAACACAATTACAAAAAGCATTGGTAGTGGATTTAAAGAAGAAAGGATGGCCCTCCCAAAATAAAGGGCAGTCTAAGAAAATAGCTTGACTATATGCCCAACTATGACAATCCTGTAAAGCTTTCACAAATCTGGGTCTTCACTTTCCATTGTCATATCAGATAACATCACACAATTGGGTTCTAAAAATCATTCAAAAAGGATACAGTTGGCAGTGGATTCCCTTCCTCCTTTTCAAAGAAATCTTCTTCATCCACGCAATCAAACCTCACTATCCCCACCTATTCTAGATGAAGTGCTATATCATGGATTATAGAACCTGTTCCACAAGAACTAAAAGGGCAAGGATTTTATTCACACATCTTTTTGGTGCCAGAGAAAGGGAAGACTTGGAGACTTGTTCTATATCTTTCTTTCTAATCCTTTGCATCACATTCCAGTTCTCAAAGATTTCAAGAGAGTTTCACATTTTCCTGCATCTGATTTACATTTTTGGCTTTTTACTTTGCATTTTACTTTGTCAGTATCTCTAAGAGTGTTTTCAAAGTACCTGGTCCCTGTAATATTCCATTGGAGGATTTACTGCATCCACATTTTCCATATTTTGATGGCTGCCTTCTTGCAGATTTTTTTTACAAGTTGTCAAAAATCTCTGGCTTAGGTTAATAAACTAATTCTTAGCTTGGATGTCCAGACGAACACAGAAAAATCTTCTCTCAGTCATCATCAATCATCAATATCAATCATCAATCAATCATCAATATCAATCATAGTCAATCATCCTATCTCTCAGTCTAGTGGATACAGCCCTCATAATGTTTTTTCTTCCTAAGGACAAATTGGGATGTTACAAGTAACATTTTCTTATATTTTCCAACCAGACATCAGTATCTGCCAGGGAATATCTCAGAATTCTAGGTTTTATGGTCTTTATTACTCTCATGATTCCTTTGGGTAGACTTCTCATGAAGAATATTCAATGGTTCCTTTCAAATTCCTCCATTAGGGTTGTGAAAAAGGAATTACTCTGATGGGTGAATCAGTTGTATCTCACGAGAGGTCACTTTTTTCCCTTTCAGTTCCAGATACATCAAACTTTCTTTGGAGACTTGTGTCCAAGGAGGTGTTGTCTAGTGGTCCTGGATCCAGACACATTAAAGCACATAAATGTCAAAGAAATAATGGGTCAAATAATTGCTCTCAAACCTCTGAACTATCTTTAGATTTCATGCCCTCTGCTAGTAATCACAGTCAATACTACAGTGATGTGGATAAATAAAATAAGAAAGAGCAATACGGCTCACAGACAGAAACCAGAAACCTTTATTTAGTGCTTTCTTCAGCTGTCAGCATTGACTTCTTCAGAATACAAAAAAGCACACTGAACCACTTGTTAAATATGCACTTTTGTCACATGACCTACAATAATTAAACAATTAATTTTAAAAGGTGTATGTTCATATTATTTAAAAACTAAAATTAATAATAAATTCTCAATAATACTAGCAGCAGGAAACACTTCATTTTCTGTACATAACATTGATAGCAGCTTTTGTAACAGACAAAGCTGTGTTGTGCAAACATGGATGATAAAACATGTAAAAATTTTACAAAGCTAACAATCAAATTCTAATAAATAAATAGCAATAAATAACCTCTTAATTATTTCTCAATCTATTAGCTTAAAATGTCCTTATTAAAAAATTACATTTTAGTTTACATATAAAATTCAGCTTTTAACGTGAGATAGCTAGAAATTGAAACAGTTTCATTAAGCCCAGGAGGGTATGTTGCACTGCACCTAAGCTGCCACATTAATTCACGATACTCTAAAAAAATGTCAGAAGGAACCCACCCCCCCCCCGTCATTGTTTCCTATATGTTCAAGGGCACTGAATTTAAACTGATGACCAGGGTGTTCTTTTATGTGTTTGTATAATGCATTCTTGAGATTGTTCTTTTTAATGTCATATAAATGTTGGTAAACTCACTTATTGAGGCTATTAATAGTCTTCCCTATATAGAAACTATAGCACTGTTGGCAAATCACTATATATTTTAGACGTCTACTTTGACAATTAAGCCTTTGCTTCAGGACTACCTTACCAAAACCCCTAATATATAGACTCATTCTCCAAAATATATGGACATTGATTACAATGTCCACATTTCACCATCTTGCCTTTATTCACATTGGTTACATTAGTTTCAAGCAAGATTTTTATTGACTTGTCTTTCTTATATACTACTACCAGATAGTCACCTAATTTATTTTTAAATTGTTGTTCCATGTCAAAAAGTATCCAGTTGTGATTTAAAATTTCTTTGATTTTACCAAAAAGTGGACTAAAAGTAAGAACCATAAAGTGTTGAAAAGAATTCTTGATATTGTGTGATGTGTCTACCCTACCACTGCTATTGTTGTTGTTATGTACCCCCCCCCCAATAGGGGTAAAAAATGGCCTTGCTTTCTCTTTATAATGACTTCCTGAAGTATGGGTTCTAGAAAGGTTGTGGGATACCCTCTTGCTAGCAGCATATTCTCTAAAATTCCTATTTCCTTTAGAAAGAATTTCTCTTTGCTGACCATCCCTGCCAATCTAACTCCCTGCCCCTTCACCAAGGATCTCTTTTGGTGCATTGGGTGAGCACTGGAAAAGTGCAACAATGTATTGGAGTAGGTTGGCTTCCTGTATATCGTGGAGGTAAACCTGTGATTGACTTTATCCTTCCTGATAGTGATGGCCAAGAAGTGTATACTATCATCATTAATGTCCATTGTAAACGGTAAAAAATGTGTGCTTTTATTTAAAAATTTAAAAAATTCATTCAATAACTCCTGAGTTTCTACCCATAAAATAAGGATGTCATCCAAATAACGTCCGTAGAATTTACAGTGTTTAAATAATTCGGATGTAAAAACCTTGGAAGTTTCCCATTCAGCTAGGACAATATTGGCAAATAGGGGCACACATGACGCCCCCATGCCCACCCCTATCTTTTGTTTAAAATATTGCCCCTCAAAGAGAATGAAGTTAAGTATCATATCCATAACTGTTTGGAACATCAATATTCTGGAATGTGTAAAACCAGAGTGCTTGCAAAGAAAATCATAAAACATACTGATACCCTCCTCATGTGGAATAACTGTAAATAAGTCAAGGACATCACTTGTGGCAAATATAAGATGTTCGTTGTACATATCCTGTTGAATTTTCTTAAGACTGTCCCATGAGTCATGTAATATATGTAGGAATTGTTTTAATAAATCTTTCAGGTTTAATTCTATATAGTTAGCCATAGAAAATGTTTTCAATGCCTTTACATCCACTATGGGCCTTAAGGGCGGATCAGTGGTAGACTTATGGAGCTTAGGTATACCGAAAATCGTAGGGGTACGTGGACTTTCCTGTTGCATGTAGTTTAACTCAGCAAGTGTTATTTGATTGTCAAGTAATAAGTCTATGAGTGTTATGTCTATGTGTTTATATGCTATGTTGAGTTGATTGATAGAAGTTTCTTTGCAAGTTTCACTATATAAATGTAAAAGCACTTTTTGGGTATAGACCTCTTGATCCATAGCTACCAAACCTCCCTCCTTGTCTGGTTTCATTAACCTGATATTTTTATTGCCCACAATATTGGACAATAGACTTTGTTCATCATCGGTGAGATTGTTGGTAAAAGAGGTATTTTTCAAAAAAAATCTCCCTAATCTGTGATGTGCAAAGACTCATAAATCTGTAGTATGGGATGCAGGGGTGGGTTAAATGTACTTGTTTTTTTGCATAATTCAACTGGTCCAAACTGTGTATTGTTATCAAAGTAAAGCCTAAGATTAAGTTTCCTTACAAAAAAGCTTAAATTCAAGAATGCAATTCTCAACTTTTGGTCTCCTCACAGGGACAAAATTCAAACCTCTTTGAAAAAGTTCTGCCCATTCTGAGCTTAATGAAACTGTTTCCATTTCTAGCTATCTCAAGTTAAAAGCTGAATTTCATTTGTAAACTAAAATGTAATTTTTAATAAGGACATTTTAAGCTAATAGATTGAGAAAGAATTAAGAGGTTATTTATTGCTATTTATTTATTAGAATTTGATTGTTAGCTTTGTACAGTTTTTACATGTTTTGTCATCCAAGTTTGCATAACAAAGCTTTGTCTGTTCCAAAAGCTGCAATCAATGTTATGTACAGAAAATGAAGTTTTTCCTGCTGCTAGTATTATTGAGAATTTATTATTAATTTTAGTTTTTAAATAATATGAACATACACCTTTTAAAATTAATTAACTGTTTAATTATTGTAAGTCATGTGACAGAAGTGCATATTTAACAAGTGATTCAGTGTGCTTTTTTGTATTCTGAAGAAGTCAATGCTGACAGCTGACGAAAGCGCTAAATAAAGGTTTCTGGTTTCTGTCTGTGAGCCGTATTGCTCTTTCTTATTTTATTTATTTAGTTTACTGTTGTTTTGCTCATGTACTACAGTGATGTGGCACATAAACAGATAAGGGGGGACAATTTCCTACCCCCTTGTAGACTAGCTATGCTAGCCTGGGAATTACAGACGTAAACAAGTGATGCCAGAAGAGTTCCAAATATCCCAAAGAATTTATTGTTAGCACTTTCGTTCATTCACATTCCACAATGACCTTCATCAGACAACATTTCCCAAGAAACTTAGTTTAAAGTTACAGTGCTGTTTTTGTAAAACTAAATATCATTTCTGTAAAGTTTTACAGAAATTATATTTAGTTTTACAAAAACAGCTCTATAACTTTAAACTAAGATTCCTTTTAATGAACTGAATTCTTAATTGTATAATTAGACTTATTTAATGGTGATGGTTCTTGGGAAATGTCTGATGAAGTTCATTGTAGACTATGAATGAACAAAAGTGCTAACAAAAAATTCTTTGGAATATTTGGAACTCTCTTCTGGCAGCACTTGTTTTAGTTGGTTGAACATTTGTTTGGCTTTTTGAATTACTGACTTAGTTTGATCTGTCCCTCTAGGCTACCAACATTTTGTCAGAGCAAAATATATTGCAGAAAAGCTGAGAAGGACTGAGACAGACCATCTTGAATGGAAGTTGCAACCAAGGTGTCTTTCAGGAATTAACCCATCTGTTGGGAACTTCTCAAGTAGATCGGTTTGCTTACAGGCATAAGAGACAGTTAAACAAATTATTTTCCAGGACTCCTTGCACACAAGCCTTAAAGAACAATACCTTTCATTCGTATGGTCTGGAATGTTCCTATACACCTTTCCACCCTTTCTTCTGATTACCACAGTTTTTTAAAGGTAAAGAAAGACACTCCAAGGATAATTGCGGTGACAATTATGGCCCAGACATTAGTGGTTCACTCTTCTTTTGAAAATGGCCAAGGGCAATCACTACAAACTTATTCACCAATTGAACTTACTCAGAAAAAGACAGGGGGTAGGATGATATACAGCCACCTTCAACTTCTTTACTTGACTGCCTGGATGATAAAATTTTTGTACTTTTAGGCGCCCCTTTTTCTGGCAAAATCTGGTAGGTATTAAAGGTGGCAAAAGAAATCTAGTATTAGAATAGCATGGGTCTATATTATAATCTCGAAGGTTTAAAACTTCAAATCACTAAAGATCGAACTTTAGTGATCAAAGTCTTAAACCATCGAAACCAAAAAAAATACTAAATTAAAAAAAAAAACTAAATAGTGTGTAGGCAGGGGGGCAAGCCCCCCTGCACCCCCACACCCCCCCTACTTAAATATTCCAACTCTGAGAATGCACTACATTGAACTAAACGGAAATCTCCCCCTATGGAGATTTTCCGTTTAAACGTTCGATGTAGTGCGCTTTCGGTATTCTTGTGTCGACAATATCGTATTCGATATTGTCAGACTTCAAGATTTTAATATAGACCCGAATATCATATATGGGTTAGTGAAAAAGATTTTCTTGTTGATGCCATGACTGTTTCAAGGTTTAAGCTCCTTGGTTCAGCTGTATTTGTGTGAGTGATTATCCTCTGGCCTTTCTTACTCTTCTATCAAAATTCACCTTTAGGCCATCTCTTCTGGTCACATTGTCTGCCCTTAGACCACACTGTCTACTCTATCTCAAGTTAAACACTTTTTAAAAAGGTTTTCTATGTAACTCATTGTTTTGTTTTCTGCAAGATGGTGTTTGAGTTACAAGCTGCTGTGGTAAGTCATCCTTATCTCATCTTTCACAGAAATAAGGTAATGCTGAGAACAAATCCTTCCTTTATACCTAAGGTCATTTCTGAATTTATACTGAGCCACACAGTTCATCTCCATGTTCTCATCAGAGAACCAAAAAATGAGGGAGAAAGAATTATATTCACTCTTGGTGTTGACAGGCAACTCAGATACTACACTGACAGGATAAAAAGACCTTCAAGATTTCTGAGGAACTGTTTATTCCCTACGAAGGTAAAAAAAGGGGCACTCAGTGTCAAAACAGACCATTTCTGAATGGCTGCCTCATGCTATTACTTTTTGTTATTCTTACCATAACAAGACACTGTCAGACAAAGACAGGGCCCACTCTTAAAGGGCACCATCTACCTCTGTGGGAAAGGGTTGAGCTCTAGAATTATAAAAGATGCAGCAAACCAGTCACTGTAAACACTTTTACCAAGCACTACAAACTAGATTCCTTCTCTAAGTCCAGAGCAGGCTTTGCAAAGAGAATTCACCACGGGCTCCAGGACTCTGATCCTTCTTCCTCCTCCCTTTCTTTCCGAGCTCGAGTTTCCATCTCACATATCTCAGGTTACTGCAACAGCAATCTAATGATGAACATAGTACAGTTCTTTTAGAAAACTTAGCATAACAGTATATGTTCAAATAGATCACTGTAGTGGTAGCTGCACACTCCCTCCATATTCTTGTTATTTGTTATTTTTATGCCAGGGTGTGGGATTTTTATTATTACTGTTGTAGTTTTAAAGGACTCTAGCCTCCCTCTTCTAAAGGATGAAAGTGCTGATGGTTTGGGGCCCCAGCCGTTCATTTTATACTGCTATCATTGAGTGGTACAGTGGATAGTGAATGTGGGAGATGCTCTGAAGGTTTAGAAGCCGGCCATGTGGTCCAGTCCTTGGCCAGACATCCTATATAGCTTGGGTTACTTCAACAGTGATCAAGTCAAACATCTACTGTCATGGTAAGTTTACATACACAACTGTACTTTATATTTTTTTTATAAGTTTTTGCTAACACTTTTTATTTACTACAGTCCTGTACATCTTACACTGATTATTTATTGTGCATGTTTAACAAACCATGCCAGTTTGTAAATGGCACCATTCAGTTTTAGTTGTAGGTAGGCATCTGTAGCAGGACTTCAAAAATCTGACTTTGTAAACACTAACAGGTATACATGTCTCAGTAATATATAGAGTTTCCCGTTAAGACAATTTTACTCCTACATAGCACAGGAAGTCTGCTTTCATGATGACTATACTCATCTAGGGAGGAATGAGATATGTGTGGCATTATAGGAATCATTATGCAGCAGAGAAAATATTTCTCTGAAATAAGGAAATAGTGTTTTTCTTTTGTAGTTTTCTTTTTTGTGTGGCATCATGACCCTCATATATGTAGAGCTTATACAGTTCCCTGACATTTGGATATTTTATGGGTTATGTACATAAAAGCAACATAAGAAACCTTTATAATATTTTTTTCTAGATATAAAAGACAGCACCGGGTTTGGCCACCTACAATGTGAGTATTGGTTAGAGATTATTGTTACTGTTGATGTGGCATCCCAACTCCACATGAAAAAAATGAGAAAAAAGGGTTATGAATGGATGGCTGAATGGAAGATAGTGCAGAAGTTTCTGTATAGATTATACTTACATTTTTTGCATTTTTTAATTATCTAATTATTATACTTGCAACTTTTTATTTTTTATTATCTAATGTATGACAATTTTTGTTTCTTTGAGTATGTCCTTCAAAAGGTTCAATTGTATACTAGAGAATATTTCCTTTGGCTTTATAGATATTAAGTGAAGTCTGAGATCTGCTTTATTTTCCCTGATGTCACTGACAGTGGTCCAGCCATAACCCCAGTGACGTTAATGGACAGAGGTTACAATGAAATGTCATACTGCTAGCATTTCACAGTGACTGCTGGCATTTATCTACTCCATAACCTCTCTGTCACATTATTCAGAGGTCCAAGGCTGCACATACTGCACTGCTGAGATACTGCTAGTGGTCTTTGGAACCATGGCAGTATGTTAACCAATGTAGAATTAGCTGTCACGCTAAACTGCTCCTGTCCAAATCATATTCTGGAGTTTTGGGAACAGTATCACCCTCTATAATAATCCAAGACTGCTTCGATCCTCTAACAGACTTCTAATTCACATGTGCAAAATTAATAACACAGCCGGTGACTCTCTCTTTGCAAACTATGTAGGTAGATCTTGGAACTCTCTTCCAGCTGATATTACTTTACTTTCCTCCCTAGGTCAATTTAAAACTAGACTCAGACAACATCTGGCACTAAACTGGCTATGTCACTGTATCAAGCCTGGCTAACTCTCCTCTAGTGTGTGTCTAGACTGTGTAAAATCTGTTAAGCAGCTTACTGTGCAACTTAACCCAGACTTTCACTTGGGATTAACTCAACCTGTGGAACTTGTTTATCTTGTTTGCTTATGGAATCACTGTAAATATTCTATTTGTAATATGTTATGTTGGATCTGATTGCCCTGGAGCTTTTCTCCCTGGGCCTCTGCTGGAAAAGGACATGCATCCAGTCGGACTATCCCGGTCAATAAATGCAAAATAAAAATAAATAAATAAATAAATGTGGGATAGCATGTATTGTGCCGTAGTCAGCCATGATGCAGTACCTATGATAATATACCTATGTCCAGTTGCCAGTGTTAGTCTCCAAGGAAACACCATACCCCACACCATCTGAGCCTACAATCTTAGTACTGTAGAATGGCTAAGTGTTACTGTGTTCTGATTTGTCATATAATAACTAATTGCATTTATCTTATCTTTGTATATGTAGTGACTGAACAATGTTAAAGAAAATACCATTACAATTTCTAAGCTAGTCAAAGAAATGGTCATACCTCTCAGGTGTACCTCATTACGAGGAACGTACCTCATTTGGAGTCTTAAAAAGTTCATGTTCCTCGAAGTTCCTCAATGTTCTACATTGAAAGACTCTGTCACACATTCAGTGTTAGGATTTTGTTAAGTGAAATCCATGGTAAATAGAAATGAATCATATTAATTCATTAAAAGATCTTCTTTATAAGTAAAACCAGCATAGTTTAACCATCCTATGGCCTTCCTAGTTGTAGTTGTTAGTAAGGCATTAGCATGTGTTCCACATTTTGCCCATTTGTTCCACATTATGAGGGCCAGTGTTCCTCATTTTGGAGATGGAAGGTTGAGAGCTATGGAAATGGTATTAATCTTAAAGCCATTAAGTAATAGCTTAAGCTGGGTATGATACTACATAATGACATAAGCAACTTTTATAATCCACATTTTTATCATTTTCTTATTGCCATCCTCTAAATATCCAAACTAAACACTGAGATGCTAATTTGGTGATAATTTAACTCTGAGATTTCAGGCACATTCTGTTTTTGCTCTGCTTCTATTACTTTTTTGCAGCGCATTATAAATGCTAGTACATGTTTTAATTTTTAATGACCTGTATTTTTGGTACTCATCTCCTCTAACAAATGAAACAGTTACTGGATTATTGTCAATAAACCCAGTAAACAACTAAAACAGGAAAATAATGATAAGGTAAACAACTTGTACTCAGAGTTTTTTAAAACTATAATTATTTAACTCCTGCAGATATATTTTAAGAATAGTTTATGACAGTCATATTTAAACAACAGTTCTTCATCTCCTAAAGGCATACAGATCATACTATACCATCAGAGAAAATTTTATGCAGAAGATGGGAGGCAACCTTAGTTATGATAATGAAATGAGGTATTTCATTACTTCCTTTCTGCAATACATATTTATCTATGCAATCTCTAACATAATATTTCTGTTAATTTTAATTCACTGGTAACTAGTCCCATATTGCATTTTTTATGTAATGATTGAGCAAACTATAAATATAATTCTGTTGATACTTTGTTAGTAATATGAGCCTAGGAGCTTGGTTTATTACAGTACTAGCATTTAGCATACCACTTGTTTACTATTTAATGAGCAAGTCTGATTTCCAACTATTATTTTATTTCTAGTTATGAGGTGGTCATGGTGGTGCAGTGGTTATCATTGTAGCCTCACAGCAAGAGATTCTCTGGTTCAATCCTCGGCTGGGTTGCCTTCTGTGCGGAGTCTGCATGTCCTCCCTGGTGGTCACGTGGGTTTCCTCCAGGTGCTCCGGTTTCCTCCCACATCCCAAAGACATGCAGAAGGTGAATTGGGCACTCTAAATTGGCCCTAGGTATGAGTGCGTGTGCGTGTGTGCCTTCTGTGGAAGGTTGGGTGCCGGGCTGGCAACTCAACACTGTAAAACTCCACTGCCAATCATGAGGGGACAGGTGATTTGCTGAGGCAACCCCTAACCAGGAAAAGCCAAAAGAAGAAGAAGATTTTATTTCTAGTTATATGAAACGTTTAGTGTTCTTCTGCACTTTCTAAGTGTACATTTGCTAATCTTTTTATTCATATAAAACCATATTTTCCTCTTTCTTATGGTATAATTCCCAAAAGAGGATATTAAAATGTAGTGCTAAAGCTTATGGATATATATATATATATATATATATATATATATATATATATATATACATATAGAGAGAGAGAAAGAGAGAGAGAATTTATATACTATATTTATTTATTTAACATTTGTTAACCAGGAAAGTCTGACTAGGACAGAGCCTATTTTCAGCAGAGGCCCTGGGAGAAATGCTCCAGATCCATATATTATATATTATATAATGTAATATATATACATATATACATCCAGGCATCTATCCACAACTCCTTTTTCCCATTTTTGCACACTGAGTTGTGGTGTCACTTCAACAGTGACAATCATCTAAAATATGTATTGTTAATAAAAATAAGAAACAATAACTTATCTTCAGGGATTATGTTAATGCCAAAAATAATTAGTGAAATGCTTCTTTGAGATGCAGATCTGGATAGCTATTTATAGAAATTCAGTGATACATTGTACTTTGGAAAATAAAATGCTACCAATAAAAATAACAGATATCCATAATACATTGTTAGGTGTGATATGTTAGCACTTTGTTGTTCAGTAACTGTTAATGTAACACAGATATTGGCTATAGATGTTTATATTATTACTAAACAACACAATAATTAGCTCTGAACAGCATTATCGCTGCAGTATTTAACTAAAGCATTAATGTAAGATGTTTCAAACTTATTACTTAAAGCTTTGATTGATATTACTGTCATAGTTAATTAATAGATGAAATAGTGTGTGTCTTTTTGCAGAATTTAATTGGCCACAGTAACAAGTGTTGAAAACCAGAGTAGTTTTCATCTGGTCCTATACAAAATAATACAGACATGTGTAAATATGAATTGCCCGATATAAGGAGGCAACTAACAGTGTTCTGAATCTTGTAAATATGTCTCCAGCTACTATGTAGAACAAGTTACAAGTGCTACTATATACAATATAACTTAAAAAAAAAAACAACAGTCCTTCTAATAATTCACCATTAAAAACTTTACAGAATAGCTGTTTTATGTTTAAGATTTCTAATAGTGTGAAGTATTGAATGACAAACCAAAAGGTTCAGTAAGTCTAGCTGCATAATGGTCCCAAAATGAGTGTCCGGTGTAGTAGATCATATTTTGAGTAAAGGAATTCCAAAAAAAGCAAGGAAATCTACCCCCTCCCCCATTTGAAAGCTTTACTTTCCCCCAGCCAACTTAATTAAATTTACCAGCTCTGAGGTCATTTCTGTTAGAGGTATATTTTGTTAATTAATCATGTTTTATTCAAGCAATCTTTTTGTCTTCTGAGTAAGCTGTGCTGAAATTTAGCCTAAGTCTAAAATTTAACTGTGGCTATTGTGTAATAATTTAGACTTTACTGATGTGAAGTACCTTTGCTGTGAACCATAGTTTGCACATCATTTGTTTATAGACTTTATTAAAAATGCCATGTTTTTGCTTGCTCAGATTTGCAGTTTTTTTTTTTTTTTTTTTTTTTTTTTGTCATTTACAGCAAGATGGGAATCGTTATGTGGAAAGCAGAGGCCGCCACAGCCCCCAAGCAGAGATATCCCTGTACCTACCACTTCATCGCAAGTATCTCTAATGTTTTCTCATACTGGTAAAAGTTCAAATTCCCTAATGTGGTATTTTGGAGCAGTGATTTTAGCTGACGGTGTTTGACGAACTATCGCTCAACTGAAATTCCCATAAGACAACTGTATTACATGCATGTCACTGATGAGTTTTCTTTTGTTTTTTAGATTTTAGTTGAGGAGAGCAGTTTGGGATGGAGAAAAATGTGTTGTCTGTACTAGTGAAGGAAGGCAAAGTGGAGAAGGTTCATGGCATATCTAAGAGGAGTGGAGAGTAACACTCAATATTTGTATTACTAGAGAATGAAACCTAGAATAGCTTCAAATGTATATGCCACAAATTTAGAGCAAGCAGTAAATAAAAAAAATCAATGCATTACCAATGCTTTCTGAAAAGAGAGGAAGTCAGTAGTTGTGGCACCTTCAGATGGATGTTGTGAGTCTGGAAAAAGTCATGAAGAACATTGTAGTAGTTGTTATGTTCAACAAGTAGCAAAAAAGGAACTACCAACATTCAAACTGTAAAATAATGAAAAATCATGAAGACAGGTGCAAAGCAAAATTTTCTTTTTTTTTTCAGAGAAAAAGTGAACACTTTCATCTAAGTTCACCATAAAACTCATATAGAGCTCTTAAGGTTGCATTACATAATGCAGAGCAACATGGTTAAATATACAGGACAGAGAAAGTATCAGGAAATTAATTGAAAAAAAAAATCTAAATCAATAAGAAATTCAATAATGATATTTTGAAAAAAAAATCAGCCAACCAAGAAAATCAACCAGTGGAGTTTATTAAGAATAAGCTGAATTGGCTAATAGAGTTAAAGGATCACAAATCTTTAGAAAAAAGTTTGATGGTTCTACATTCTGCATATCAAATTGCCCAATCTAACACTGCTTTATTAATAGATGGCCTGCAGCAAGCATCCAGTTGAATCTGCTACTGCTGTTATTTCTGTTGCAGTAAGAATTTGTGATGACCACCCATAATGGCCTCATGAACAGATCCAAATAACTGAAGATGAATGTTTCAATGTTGCTATAGGACATAGAGATGCTCATATACCCTGGTGAATAGTCTCCTAATAGTCTTCTTTGCATAACTGTGGTGGCAAGTGAAATGGAAGGTAACATGAGACACTCTATTGCCACTGCATTGTTCTATGGCTTGGTAATTCCCTTTTGTCATTAAGGCAGGTATAATGGCAATGTTCTGTCCAAGCGTAACTTCATGTATAAGTTAAGTTTAGCATTAGTGGCACGAAGGGACATTTGCTGAAAAATTCTCACTGGCTTTTCACATTGCTGACACTTTGTAATGTGCTTGCATCTTAATAGTTCACTTTGATAATTATCCATTTCTTCTAAAAGTACTGTTAATATTTTGGGAGTCAATACTCTGAGCAGTATTTTTTGTGCTTATAAACCCAATATGTCTCTTTTAGTTACTTAACCTCTATCTAGACTTCCATCTTTTATCCATCATCAAGCTAGTTGAAGAAGCTGGCCTGAGTGCTTCTGGAACCAATTCCAGTCCCATAGGACTTGGCATAGGTGATAATCCACAGTCCTTCTTGGATCTCCACTGGATATCCACTGGATACCCAACAGGTATTATCATTTCTAATGGGGATTATCTTTTTTTTTTTTTACAGCAGTTGGCACTGAGGATTAAGGCTATGAAACATAGTTCTTGTGGTACAAGGATTGATCCCCTCAGCCCTCATTTGTCTACTGTGTGATCTTGAGCAAATCACTTATACAGACATTGCTACCGGGTTACCCCTGAAAAAGGACTGTGTGTCCAGTGGGCCTACCTGCTTAACAAGTGGGTATTATTATCTGCTGACTAACACCTTCTTTTATCTCACAAACTCCTTGTGTGATGAATCAGCAGCCCCCAGTAGAGTTGCTAACCTCACAATGATGAGAGCTTTGGCAAGCTACTTAGGTTGAAAAGAAAGTAAAAATATAAAAAATCTTCAATGGGGGAACCAGTTTTTTGCAACCTGCCCCCGAGTCAGGAGAGTCCCACTTGGACTGTGCATAGCAAACTTGTAGACTGGACACAACCCTTTTTTTAATTTCTCCAAGTCTTTTAGATTTCTAATACCATGATGGGAATGAACCCCATTCCTAAGTCAAAGTATGATTAAAGTTCATGAAATTAGTATTGTCTCAATCTTTGATGTTAGGCAGAACTGCTCTTCACAGCACCCACAACGTGCCCAGTAATGACTCCTCCTGCAATTCATACAGAGTTACATGTATTGATAACATATCTAAGTATGATTGTAACTTCTTTTTAAAAAAAAAAAAAAAACATTTCTCCTACTCCTACTGGAACTGTCTGGGTATCTTTCTTCCACATTTCCCTCATTTCTGCTAGCAAATGCTGGTATTTTATGACTTTGTATCTCTCTGTACATAAGACACTGTAGTCACTGTGTGTAGTAATTTCAATAATCAATGCTACTTTTGTCTTCTTTTTGTGAACTACTATATCTGTTTTTCTTGCTTCTATTTTTTGAATTATTTGTAATGGATGATCCCATGTAATAAAACTTTATATCTTTCTATAATGCTTTGTGGCTCATGTTTCCAATGTTTTTCAGCTACTTCAATAATTATAATGTTTGCACAATTCCCAATGGAACAGTCTTGCCATATTATGCTTTTCAGTATATACTCCTTCTGCCATTAGTATATCACAACCAGCAACAAGATGTGTGACTGTTTCCAATTTTGTTTTACAAAACCTACATTTGCCTGTTTCTCCCACATGATCAATGGACTTTGTAAACCAACTTTTTTTATCATGGCATAACAGCAAAGTGGTTTGCCATTGTTTTATTGTCACTGTAATGTAATTGATCAGTGTAGAGTGTATCTTATACATTGTTAAGCACTCTTTTATCAATTAATGTTTTTTAATAAGCTATTAATGCCATACTTAGATTCTTCCCCTTTTTACAGTTCTCCATTATGACTTTATTTAAGAACAAATGATCCTTTGTCCTATATGACTTTCTCTTATTACTCCTTTGTTCTATTGCCATGACTGAGTTTTCTTCTAAATGGCTATAAACTCTGTCAGCATCAATTACAGTGTATAGTTTATATGCTGTCAGAAGGCAAGTTATTGGTCTATACTTTTTAGAATAGCTTGCAGGTTCACTCTTAAGTAGGAGTATTGTTTTTCCTATTGTTAACCAAGCTGGTAACTGGTCAGGGTACACATATAAATAGTTCTTACTCCTGGCTAAATCTTCTACTTTTAGCCAGAAGTTAGGTATTGCATCTGAGCCAGGGGTATTCCAGTTAGGAGCTTTTCTTAACTTTGTTTCAGTCTGTAGCTTGAGTTACCCAAGTATGAAAGTGCACCCATACTGGCAAATGTAGGCTTCAAGATTGAACCCACTACCCTATAAATTCAAACAAGTTCAAACCTATCATCAGTGAGGCACAGTCATTTTCTTTGACTAAACTAACTTCAGCAAAGCTACAACTAGATCATGTGTCTCATTTATTGTGCTAATTTCCAAGGCATCAAAATCATCCTTAGAAACAAATGCAGAACTATTCAGAAGAACTGAGAAGGTGTAATTTTAGAAAGTGGTCCAGTTTTCACACACAAAAATTTTGTAATATGGAAAGCTTGCTTGAATTGATCAGCAAACGTCTCAGAAATGCCACTTTTACTAACCAGCAACAAGATGTGTGACTGTTTCCAATTCAGTTTTACAAAACGTACACTTGTCTGTTTCTCCCACATGTTCAATGGACTTTGCAAACCAATGTGTATGTAGTCCACTATCTTGGGCCACCTTTATTAACCTTTTGGTTTATATTAACATTTCCTTAACCATTCCTGCATTCAATCCTAATCAACATGAGGTTGTTCCAAGAGTTTTCTACACTTGCAACTATATTTATGCATTTTCCACATTTTTTGCCTTCTCATCTGATCCTTTACCTAATGTTCTTTCATTTTTTGGCACATTCAGCTGCTGCCTGATTTTTATCTACTTGTGGTTTGATTTCCATTCCTACTTAATGCTGATATGCTTCTAGTAAACTAAGTAGGGAAGTCATCTTAGACTTATTCTCCTCATGTTTCAAAATTTTCACTACGTTTGGGTCTTGTGAGGTCAGCAGATATGTATGCAGTTGTACAACTGCAAATCAATACATGTAATCAGTTCTGGGGAGGCTCATACCTTCTTCAGAATGGGGAATATATAATCTTAGTATACACTGATTTTTATAAATTAATTGATGAGCATAAAGCATCCTTCCTGTTTTCCTGTCCAACCTATCCAATGCCTTTTCAGGCCAGTCAATCACTCCAAAAATGTAAGTTAGGACATGAAGAGCAAATTGGTTTATAGCTTGGACTTTGTTTTTATAGATGTCAATGCTGTTTTCAGTATTAACTTAAGTCTTATAAAATATTCCTTACTAAGTTTTATTTGCAGTTGTTCATGTTTTATTGTTGATCCTTCATCAATTCCCAAATATTTATACACTCCCTCTTGCTCAAGTTCTTTGATATCAATTACCTGTTCCAAATCGATGTTTTCTTGGTGCTGCAGCTTTCCTGCTTTAAAGGTTGCTTTTGCACATTTATGAAGACCAAATCACATTCTTACATCATCTGAAAAAGTTTGGATCACTTGCAGTTGTGCTTTCAATTCCTCATCTGATGCAGAATGCAGTTTTAAATCATCTACGAAAAGAAGATAAGTCTTTACACTTTGTTGTTTTCTGGGAGCCAAATTGCAGCCATGACCTAATCTCTTAAGTAAACAACTTAATGGGTTAAGGGCAAGACAAAATAGCAGCGGTGACAGAGAGTCACCCTGAAATATCCCCCTTTGAATTTTTACCCTTGAATTAATAATTTGTCCTTTATCGTGGCATAACTGCAAAGTGGTTTGCCACTGTTTCATGGTCACTGTAATATAAATGATCAGTGTAGAGTGTATCTTACAGATGTTTAAGCACTCTTTTATCCATGAGTGTGCGATAATATCAAATGCTTTTTTATAGTCTATTGATGCCATAGATTCTTCCCCTTCTTACAATTCTCATTATGACTTTATTTAACAACAAATAATCCTTTGTTCCATATGACTTTCTTTTATTACTCTTTTATTCTATTGCCATAATTGAGTTTTCTTCTAAATGATTATAAACTCAGTAGGCATCAATTCCAGTGTATAGTTTATATGTCATCAGAAGGCAAGTTATTGATCTATAGTTTTTAGGATAGCTTGCAGGTCCACTCTTAAGTAGGAGTATTGTTTTTCCTATTGTTAGCCAGGCTGGTGACTGGTCAGGGTGCACATATAAATAGCTCTTACTCCTGGCTAAATCTACTTTTAGCCAGAAGTTAGGTACTGCATCTGAGCCTGGGGTGCTCCATTTAGGAGCTTTTCTTAACTTTGTTTCAGTCTCTAGTTTAAGTTACTCAAGTATGAAAGTGCTGAATGAATGGAAGATGGTCAACAAAAAGACTGATCTTGAACATATGGAAAACCTAAAGAGGCATAACAAAATCACAGTACTGGAATTAAAAAAATTAATTTAATGATATGGAGACCTCCATCAAGACAGCTCTTCTTTGACCTTCACAGAAATAAATACATTAATGTTTTCTCCTTTGTCAGAAAACATGAACATAGTCTACAAAGGGTCTATATCACTTTGTTGAATGCTTAATTAAGCTAATCACTATTCATCGGACTCAGTTCAGCAAAAGCTCAATTAAGCGAATGATCATTTCAGCAAAAGGTTTCCTAGAGAGAAAACAAGTGGGCCAGCAACCGACTGCAACAAACACAACAAAATTTAAAACTCTGCAAACTGGGGATCTTCACCCCCCCCCCACTCCCCTAACTAAATATACCCACTCTGAGATCTCACTACAGTGGGGAAAAGGGCAAATTCCCTGTGATGACCAACTACGGCCTTTCCCTAGGAAAGTTTTCACTGAAACAATTGTTTGCTTAATTCAGCTTTCGTGGAATTGGGTTCGATGAATAGTGATTCACTCAAGTAAGCATTTGACAACGTGATAAAGACCCATCTACAAAAGCAAAAATCCAGTAAGTTTCAGAGGGTAAAAAACAACTAACTACCCCTGAATGCTTCCCTGCAGGTCTTAAGCACCCAAATTAAACCTGGACTGGTGCAAGCCTTGTACATTCCCAAAGCAACAAAAAACACCAGAATTCCCATACATTCTCTCAGGTGGCCCATTGATACCAAAGTCCTCTGCCACATGTAGTTAAGTCCAGTCAGCTAACCAGGAGGCATAGTCACCATTCTATCAAAATCTGTGGCTCAAAGTGCCTTTGTCTCAAGGGTCAGTCCAAAAGATGGAACATGAAAAACCACAAAGTGCATAATTTTCAGCCCCATTAATAGTGCATCCTCAGCCACAGCTTGTAAACATACTTTTGTATCATTGGCCTAAGCAAAACAACCACACAGAACATGACATCATTATCCAATAAAAATTTTTTTCACTTTTTTCCACCAGTTCTTTGTAGGAAAGACCATCCTATGGCTCAAAAATCAGGCTACATGAATATTTCTATGCCTTAATGAGAACAGTTGCTCATAATATCCTGTTCAAGCAAAGGACCGTCTGCATCAAGTTCAAAAATTTAATTTTCCATTTTAATGAATGCTCTCATCCGGACATTATATGTGGTGCTCAATTCTCCTTCTAGGAGTAAAAAGAAATTCTTAACACATCTCTGCCACCTTGCTTAGAAGTGTTTTAAAACTCACAAAGTGAACCATCAGTCTTATTACTTAAAGTATTTGTTCTCTTAGCCCCAATGGATGATTGATTTTTATACACTCTATTAAGTGATTTTTCTTCAGTTGTTTATTTAGCTTGTTTCAAAACTCCACTCGTGAGTGTCCCATTTGTCTATTCAATTTGCTTCAGAATCCTATTGGTTGCTTTAACTTCTTTTTATATAACAGTTGCTGCTCCTTTGGCTCTCCTGTGTACTGTACAATGATAATCAGCATGAAGAAGACTATTATGAGTTTAGATGAAAGTGTCCACAGTTTTCAATAAATAAGTGGAATTTCCTTTACACCTGTCTTCATGACATTTGTTGGATTTTAGTATCTTCTCACAGGGCCCACAGTTTAGCTACTGCAGTCATTAATGTGCTTACATTCCACAGTGAGAATTCAGAATGCAAGAGGAGGTGGGCTGTCTATAAAACACTAGTGCTCAACATTCATTTGTGCAATCACTAGTTTTGAGATTGCTGGGCTTTTCACTGGACGGTGGAATTGCCAATGTACCTGAGATACCCCCTGTCCTCATAGTGCTGTTACCCCAGAGTTGCTTTATATAAGCAGTGGTGGTACGGGAGGGAAGTTTCCTACATCAAAGAATCTAGGATGAATTTCCATCATGAAAACCACTTTTTTGTATTTTTCTACTTTGAATGCTGTTCACATTCAGGAGGTTTCTTTCATTTGTAACAACAATTGTGAGAGGCAATCACAAATTAGGTGATAGCTTATCGGGCAACCAAATGTAAGTTATATGATGTTCATAGAAACAGTGAAAAGAGTTTGAACCCATTTAAGGGGTACAATTAACCATTTTAAAGCTTTACTGGAAAAGTTCACCCAGACTCTGCCACAACTTGCTGTGAGGGAAATGTTAGTTTGCTTTTGCTTTCTTATACTTTGTATTACTTTATTGCCTTCTATTTTGTATATTGTGATTTGTTTTCTTTACACTGTGTTTTACTTGCATTCCGCTTTTATTGCATATTAAAACTAGGAAAGAGATGACAGCTGTGTCGCTTGTGAGTCACAGAAATTTTTTCCCAACCTATCTCCATGGTGTTGTTTTGTTCTTAAACACAACTGTCTTTCTTTTTGCCTGTCCCATATTTTAATCTGACCACATATCTCCTTCCCTCTCACCTTTCAATGGTTATTGTGAGTAAGCACAAAATTATCATTTTATGAAATCAACTATTTAAATTTATTGGCCATTCCGCTATATTCCATAGAACCAGAATACAAATTGCCCACCCCCTTTCAGTCTATCTTGCTCTTTTAAAATTAGTGCCTCTTTACTTAGACAGCTAAAGCTTAAGTTACCCCTTCTTTTATATCTAATTGCTTGGTGCACACTGCAGTGCTTAGGATATTAACCTATTTTTTTATCTTACCTTTAAAATCCTCAACATCTACTGCAAGACCACCAATTATTGGCGAGCCCACATTCTGCCTCTCAGTGATCATCTTGAGACTAGTGCTTCTGTTTTCTCCTAGTGAGAGAAGGAGCACAGGGACATTATTTCCTGGAGACTGCTGATCACCAGAAAGCCTAATAATTGCCTCATAGGTGACAGCTTGGAATTTGCACTCATATTCTCCTCCTGGTGAGAGAAGAAGCAGAGTGCACTGATTCCTGACTGTTTCTGGTTGGGCAGTGAGTGTCAGTCCTTGACGTTCCTGACTGGTCTGGTTGCTATTTGAGGCATCTACCATGAAAAAGCGGCAATAAGCCTACAGACACTTGCATCATCTGGAAGAAGACAATGGATCACAAACAGGCTGTGGCCTGATTCTCATCTTGAGACTGGTGTTAATGATTTCCTTCTAGTGAGAGAATAACCAAAGGAACATTGTATCCCAGCAGAGTGAAGCTGTGGTGAGACCAGCACTAGTTGTAGCCAGGCAATTAGCCATTCACATGATTCCCTCTTTTCATCATTTTTGACAAGCTAATTATTCAGTAAGTACTGCTTGATTTGTTTCTAACTTCAGAATATCTGCCTACATACTTCATCCTTAAATTGTCAGGGTCTACTTATTAATTCCTCCTCAATTGTTTGTCAGTGCCCTGTATAGACACAGACACCTTGAGTGACATTTTTCCTGTAAAAGCACGGCTGAAATTTCACCAATACTTAGTTGTGCACAGGGCAACTATTTTGCAGTAATAGGCACTGTCCCCAGAGATGTAAACTGGATGCTCCTGACATTGATTTATATTCTCACTCCAACTGTCTAATCAATAAAAAAAGGGTCTGTTGCCATGGCTATGAACTTTCCCACTATCTCCGTTACCAGCTTGATGGATATGGGCATCCTCAGGCAATGTACAAATTGCCTCATGTTTACTGACAACCAGTTAATTCTCAAACAAACTGATATGGTATGTGAGAAATGTATTTACACAATATCACTGGAGGTAAAACTATCACATAAAAATACTCCTAATGTCAATAAGTTTGTCAGTATTACACACACTGAACCGATCACACGCAATTCAAAGCAGATGTATAGACCACATCTGCTGAGGCAGTTAAATGTAACCTTCCTAAACCTCGAAGACCTCCTAGACGATGTACACATAACAAATACCCTCAGCAGCCCCAAATGTACTCTTGCAAAACAACATCAACATCAACACATACAACCAGATCCCATGCAGCCTCTACTTCTATACCCATAAGGCAAGTCACCACACTATCCAATATTCTGTTCATTAGAGACTCCATAGTAAGACACACTGATGTTCCTCTCTCCAGGCTGAGTAAGGAGAAAGTCACAGTCAGCTGCTTATCAGTGGCTAGGATCCACCATATTATGCATGCACTCAGGTCATTGGACCACAAGTACCAGTATGACTCAGTCATAGTCCATATGGGTGTAAATGACTTGAGACATACCTCCCTAGACTATACAAAGAAAGACATCATGGAGCTCTTAGAATATGTGTCTCAGGCTAGTATGTGTCTAGCATTGAGCAACATTTTACCTTCTCCAAGAATAATGCCACAATATGAACAAAAGATGACTTAGTTTAATAATTTACTTAGGTTCTGGTGTCATTCTAAGGGGGTGCAATATTTGTCAGCATGGAAGGAGATGGTCAACAGACCACGCTGCTTTGCCAGGGATGGTCTGCACCTCTCTACTCTAGGTTTTCGAATACTAGTTAAAACACTGTCTTCCTCCATAGTCCCTTTTTTAGGCACTGCCAAACTGAAAGTACTTCTGTCATATCAAATCAAAACCAAGAAAATCTAAAGGTATTATTGCTTAGTTCTAAGAGTCTCAACAAAAAAATCCACACCCTAAACGTTCTCTTCACCCTAGAGAATTTTAACATATGTGCAGTCACTGAGACATAGTTTAAAGCAGTGGAGAGCACACCAGCAGTGCAAGGTTATAATGTCTTCCACACATTTAGACTGACTACTACACAGACAAGGACTAAAGGTGGAGGGGTCTTGATTTACATCAAAAATAAATATACCTCAAGGCTGGTCAAGCAGAACAATGCACTTGAGCTGCTCCATGTTCAAATCACCATAGGCAAAATCCAGTACCACTTCCTTGCAAACTATGTGGTCCCCCTCTATGACCCAGGAAACCCATACCATATAGTTAAACACACTGGAAACACTCATTATCCAACCTAATACCATATTCATGGGTAACTTTAATTACCCCACAATTAACTGCAGTGGCTGCTGGTCACTTCAAATCAAAGGGGGGGCTGCAGGAGACAGCTGAATGGGTGGGGTCAATGGGAAGGGGTGCAGCCAACTAGAAAGGGGAGGAGCTATGCTCAAAACCACAAAAACTAACTTTAATTAAATACGCTGTCCTGGGTTCCAAACCGTCATTATGAGAGTCCAGTCAAGACAAAATGAAGTGCAGAAGAATAAAAATATTTCAGTGCATTGGCTGCAAGACAGGTTACTTAATATCTAGATGGAAACAAAAGGTTGTGAGGCATGAAAAAATAAATTACTTTTTAAATACATTACTGGAATGCCAGTCAAAATCAAGTATAAGAAAAACAAGCAGCACTCAACTTAAACCACTTCTCCTTGCACTGCAGTTCTAATTATAATTTATATTCAGTTTTATTAAAGTACCAAGTAAAATGCTGAAAGTAGAAATCTCTGTGATGCCCCCACTTGTAAAAATGTTTCTTATCCAAAAAAGACCTGCTGCCTGACAACTATCTACTTGTTTCATGGGGGAAACATGATCAAAGTAAAAAATGAAAAGCAAACAAGAAACAAGCTCAAGATACATTGCTTAAAGGATTACTGTACAGGTTATGGATCACACATGATTGGTATTCTGTTTAGTTTACAGGTAAAGCCTGCAGAGATGCCTGGAAGTCTCCAATAAGTGTAATGAGCTTCTTAAAATAATGTAATCCTGTCCTTTATTACAAATACTGGCATATGCATTTCAATACCCAAGGCTTATACATTATCTAGTTAAGTATTCTCTGCATGGCAACAACAGAAAGGCTTTCAATGTTGGCAATTCTTTAACAGTATGCTTATTAAAGCTTACTTGCATCTTACAATCTCAGACAAGCTTATCTGATGGTCATTAAGGCATTGCTACTTAAACACAGAGCAACAGGCACTTTCTGAGTAATAAGCATAAATCTGCAGTACAAAATTATGACAGAAACCAGACCATTATGCAAAATCAAGGACAGATGAAAAGTCACTGTAGTACTTGTGTCTACCTTGGATGGGGGGATACTCTGCACATTTACACTGCATAACTACTCTTTGCCTTGCTTGGACACATCCAGAGTCACTACATGGGGGAGTGGGGTGCAACAAGTATGTCACAATTTGAAATGTCTCTGGGCTGACTGTGATGGCCCTGACACATTTGTCATACCTCTCAACCTCAGAGCAAAAAAACTGGACAAAGACATACATAGAAGTGGGATAAAGGCCCAAAAATAAGGACAATTTTTAAATGTTGCTCTTATAAACTTAGAAAGATAATAGAATAGGTCTTGCATTAGTATAAATTTTCTGAAGGGTATGAAATCTGAAACTCAAATGTCTGTCATTTTCTAACTTCAGTCTTTAATGATTCGTCACTAATTTGCCAAAAAAAAAAAAACACAATTTTATGATAAATGGACCAAAAATGTGATGCCAAAATATAAAATAGCCACACAATACAGCTGGGAACCTATGAAAGAAAGTACACTTTAATATTAGTACTGCTAACTTGAGCAGCTGACAAAATAAAAGACTCTACATGCATTTCTGAAATAAAAGTAATCTATAACTCTGATTATTACAGTTATTTCTGAATTGTAAACTCTCCATGTTTTCTTCCATAATTGCTACTTTGCGGAGGGATTATTAGGAGGAAGAGCAACATTTTGAGCCAAAATCGGGGACAGTTGAGAGGCTTGGCTATGCCTAATTCTTTAAAGCAATTTATTTGCATGTACCTCTCAACCTGTTAATTCCATAAATCTGGACAAGGCCAAATATATTGGGGGAACATATAAACAGTACTAAAAATTGCTCTTGTATAAACTGAGACAGCTGATAGAATAACAGGTCTTACTTTAGCATGCTTTTTCTGAAGGTTATGAAGTCTGAAACTCAGTGTGTCATTATTTAGTGACTTAATTCCTAAATAATTTGCCAGAAAACCACAAATTTTATGAGGAACAAACCAAAAATAAGAAGCAAAAATCTATTCATTCTTTGAAAATCTGGACAGTTGGGAGGTATAGTTCAGCTGGGGCTGTCTTTGAGTTTGCCGCCCTTCCCCCTCACAAAATCATGGTTGAATGGAGCCTCCCCCCTGCAGCCATTCCAATGACCCATTACTTGGCTATTTCACTCAATTTACCATAAACACTAATGTGCATACTGCTTTACTTCTATGATGATTTGGACTTCATTTGAAAGTTTTATTTTGCATTTTACAGCACAAACACTAAGACATCTGCTAAACAAAGCAATGCAGTCTCACAATGAAAACAGACTTAGCATTAAAACTTCTCTGCCCTTGAAACTCACATTCATTGAAACAGCATTGAAACCCACATTCAAAGAAAATACATTTTGCCCGTGGCAGATAAAGATTAATTATGGGCTGTTTTCAAATCATAGGCCCCTTGCACATGAAACATACATGTGCTCTTTGATACACCTTCCTGATTGTACTAAATTATATTCCTTGTATAATGCACTTGGGCTTCAGGCCAGTTATTTTACATTAAGAAGGTTCATGGTCTGCACTCTTGTGGGAGGAGAGGCTGGACTCTGCCCTTCTGAGCTGGGAATTTCTGGTTAAAGGCTTATAGTGCCTGCATATTTGAACTGTTTCTTACTGAAATTGGTACACCTTGTTTGCTGTAGCATAGACTAGATCCAGGCCTGCTGAATCTAGCTTTGTTTGTATGCTTGTTGTTTGTTTGCTTGTTATTTCCCTGAAAGGCTAATTCCACCTAAAACGCGGCTTTTCAGCGCTTCTGTGGATCTCTAGTGATATCTGCATTGCTTACTGTACTTATTTCCTTGTTTCACTTGAAAGAAAGTTACTGTTTGTCATTTTTGCATTTAAGTTACCTGTAACACATTACATTTAAGTTACCTGGCACTTGCTCACTAAAGCAATTATATAAGTCAGCACTAAAAAATTAAAAGCACTACACCCTCACAAACTCCCCTTGAGTACCTTGTTCCCCATTGGCCCTTTTTTTCAATTATAAAGGAATTCCCAATGCTATTCTAGCATGTCCAAAGGTCAGTTGTCAATCTCTCTGGTCCAGCTGGTGAATCTGGGAATCTTGAGGCAATATTACAACTGCATCATGTACACAGACAACCCTATCCTCCTCCCAACAAATTCCAATACATGTGAGAGATGCAACCATATAGCCAAACTGGATGCTAAGCTCTCTCAACTCAGTACTGGCGTAACCAGTCAGGAGGAGAAGGAAACCACACTCACTACAATTCCAGTCTCACATAGACCTACCACGACAGCAAACCAAACACATAAACACACAAAAACATACTTAGAGGCTCTAAATAAAAATCTTCCTAAGCAGTAGAGACCTCCAAAGCAGACACCCAAGCAACCGATACCCCAAAACAAAATATGTGCAACATATAGCTCACAAAGCCAGTGTGCCGAACAGTCACAGCCCTTAAGGCTAAACAACACACCTGATACACTTGTAATAGGTGACTCTATCGTCAGGCACACTGACGTCCCGCTCACCAGGCTGAACAAGGAGAAGGTCATGGTGAGCTGCCTGTTGGGCGCTAGGATCCGCCACATAACACAAGCACTCAAGTCACTCCAAGGCAAGTACAAATATGACTCGGTCATTGTCCATGCTGGTGTGAATGACCTGAGACGTACCTCCCTGGACTACATGAAAAGAAACATAGAGGAGCTCTCTGAGCATGTAGCCCAGGCCGGTATGACCCTGACCTTGAGTAGCATCTTACCCTCACCAAGAATGATGCCACAATATGAAGACAAGATGATCAATTTCAACAATTGGCTTAAGTATTGGTGTCATTCAAAAGGGATCCAATGCCTGTCAGCCTGGGATGACATGCTCGACAAGCCACGATGCTTCGCTAGGGACGGCTTGCACCTGTCACCCCTGGGCTTTTGGATATTGGCAAAGGCTCTTGCTTCCCCATAGTGCCTTTTTTAGGCAAGGCTCAAAAGACAAACCCACCTCCATAGGTATCACAAGGGATAAGAAACTAAGAGTAATGCTACTCAGTGCCAGAAGTCTAAACCTCAAGATGCACGCACTCGAAACTCTCCTTAGCATGAAGAACATCAATATCTGTGCAGTAAAAGAAACCTGGTTCAAGGCTCCCGAGAGTACCCCAGCACTACCAGGCTATACCTCATACCATGCTTTTCGGCCCCAAAACTTGGACTGAACCACAAAAGGAGGGGGAGTATCAATATTCGTCAAAGATACCCACACCTCCAGGTTGGTGGCACAGCACAAAGCATCAGAGACTATCCATGTGCAACTAACAGTGGGTAAAACTGCCTTCCAGTTTATAGCCTGCTACAGACCACCCTCCCAAACCCAGGAACCCCACTTGGCCTTCCAGAGAACACTAGAAAATATGAAGGTCTCTCCAAACACCATTATATTGGGCGACCTCAACTACCCTAACATTACATAACAAAAGCATTACTCCAGCTCCAACACCCTAGCCCAAAGGTTCCTAGAATTTATAAACTCAAATGCCATGGAACAACTTGTTACCACTCCCACAAGATGGGAAAACATACTGGACCTGATCATCACCAACATGGGGACTCTATGCTCCACACCAGAAGTGTATCCCTCACTGGTAAGATCAGACCATAAACTAATCTCACTGGATATTCACATCCCGACTCCACCCCCTGCCCAGAAAACCACAGTGAAAAACTTCTCTAAAGCAAATTTCACACTCCTCAAAACCAAGGTGGAATCCTTCAAAGCCCCCGAGCCTGTGGAAAATATGGCCCAGACTGCAGAATCCTTTATAAACGCATTCTATGAACACCTTCAGGAATGCATGGATCATGCAATCCCAAATAAAACTAAGACCCAATCCTCCAAAGGCAGACGTCCTGTCTGGTGGACCCCAGCCATAAACAAACTATACAATAGAAGGAGGAAGCTACTACATGATAGAGCAAAATCCCAAAAAGGGAAGGCATCTCTGATCAGTATTAGCAAAAAACTACGGGCACTCATAAAATCATCTAAGGCCAGCTTCGGGAGAAAAATTGCACAGGACACTAAGGATAATCACAAGTCTTTCTTTAGTTATGTTAGGAACCTGGGTGGGAATTCCCAGATATGCTCAGAATTAGTCCAAAATGACAAAAAATACATCAAACCCACAGACATTGCCAACATCCTAGCTGACAGGTTCAGCGCAAACTTCTCCCCCCCTCCCCACCAAAAGGGCAGATATCTATCCCAGCAGAGTGCTGCCCCCCTGACATCTCAGATGCTCAGGTAAGAGCCACCCTCTACAAAGCAAAAAACACAGCATCAATGGGTCAAGGCGGTGTCCCGGGCTGCGTCCTACATGAACTCCAAGAAGAGCTAAACCCAAACATAAAACTACTGTTCAATCTCAGCCTTACTACAGGATATGTACCCAAAGAGTGGCGTACAGCAACAGTGGTCCCTCTCCACAAAGGTGGTGCCTCAACGGATCCTGGAAACTATCGCCCCATAAGCCTGACTAGCTTGGTCTGCAAAGCTATGGAAAGGATCATCATGGACCTCATAAATAAAGATATTGGGGACCTACAGACACTGGATCCTACCCAGTTCGGCTTTGTTAAGGGCAGATCCTGCCTCTTAAACCTGGTCAATTTCTTTGAAACAGTCACCAAAGCCATTGACGAGGGGAAGGTGGTCCACAGAGCCTACCTGGACCTCGCAAAAGCCTTTGATACAATACCCCACTTGGGCATTATAGATAAGCTCACCAGCTTAAATATAAACCCCTATGTCACTAGATGGGTTGTAAACTGGCTCAAGGACAGAACCCACATGGTTAGAATTTCTGGAGCCATGTCAGACTCCAAACCAGTTACAAGTGGCGTCCCACAAGGCTCAGTCCTGGGACCTCTCTTGTTCGGTATATATTTCTCGGAGGTACAGGCCAACACGGAAGGACTGTGGCTGACCAAGTTCGCAGATGACTGCAAACTGGGCGCCATAATCGACTCTCCAGCTGACACAAGCATCCTCCAAAAGGGCCTCATAGAAACAGACAACTGGTGCCAGAGCCATGGCCTCAAGCTAAACGCCAAAAGTGTATAGTCATCCCCTTTGGCAAAAACAAAGTGCCCACAAATTACCACATAGGTGGTTATCCATTAAGTACAGAAGAAGTAATTAGGGACCTGGGGATCCAAGTTGATAGCAATCTCTCATTTGACAACCACGTGGCCAAAGTGGTTAGAAAAACATGTTATATAGCCCACCTAATCATGAAGGGATTCACATCTAGATCAGGGGAGGTCATCGTGCCTCTTTACTCATCCCTCATCAGGCCCATAATTGAGTACAATGCCCCTTTTGTGATGTACTTTACCAGACACCTGCAGCAACTGGAAAGACCCCAAAAGTACCTCACCAAGAGGATCAAAGGGCTCAAACAGATGCCATATGCTGCCCGGTTAAAGAAACCCCAGCTCTACTCAGTGGCATACAACCTGCTCAGAGGTGATCTGTGCCTGATGTATAAAGCCATGTGGAATTAATGGACATGCTGCACCTCAGAAAATCCAAACCCATCGAGCTACGTGCTCGAGAGACTTGAACCTCAGCACTGAAATAAATAGGACATGCTGGAGGGACAGATTCATAACCCAGAGGCCCCCTTCACTCTGGAATAAAATCCCAGTCCAGGTCGGGCAGAGTCCCTCATTGACTCTCTTCAAGAGGAATGTTGATGAGTGGATGGGACATCATAGGTTTACCCCGGGTATCACTTCTGTGTCACTGTTAGACAGAGGCACAGTATACTAACCTCGAAAAAGGGCATAGCAAAATTAATTTAAAATGGGTGGCGAAAGCCAAACACACTCTGGCTAGGCTTATAAATGCCCTAGGGCAGATAGCCTAGTATGAACCTATGAACCTATGAACCTACAGTACAGTTGTTAGACGGCGTTTTAAATTTATTGTTTTGAACATTTTTCCAGTAAACAATGAAACAAAACGCATGTGCCCATAATGACAAAACTGCCCAGTTCAGAAAATTTCCATCATAAAAGTTTACTCAAACTTCTACAGTCCACCATTATCAGTAAATATGCACAATTCTACAGTCCACCATTATCAGTAAATATGGACAATTCTACAGTCTACTATTATCAGTAAATATGCACAATCTCTGAAGAAGTAAAAGTCATCTAAATAATTCCACATTAAAGAAGTCTGTAACTAATGAAGAGGTTGCTGCTAGCAAACACCTTTATATTTCATGGTTTCATCGAAAAATAAAGTGTCTGTTGCCCCTGAGGAATAAATTGCCTATATTACATTAAAAAACGATAAGCTAGTAATATTGCAATAGGAAATGGATGGCAAACTGATAACAGGCTCATAGTTAGTATCTTCGCCAAGGAGGACATTCTCAGTACGGCAGCATCCACCCCTTGTGGGAGTAGAACCCACAGCCTTCTGCATCAAAAGCAAGTACACAACCTGTTGTGCTATTAACATTGCAAGCAGACTCAGAATAAGCAGCACTAAACTTCTCTTCCCCTGCAGCTCTCAGCTCCTTGTAAAATCTACACAATACTCAACTGCATCTCAACTTTGCAGCACAAGAAATCTGGAAAAAGCCAAAATTTTTTTTGGGGGGGTCAAAAGCCCAAAAAAGGGACACACTAAACATTGCTTGTATAATCTTGGAAAGTTGCTAGAATAAAATGCTGTGTTACCACCATACATTTTACTGCCAAGGTCCCTGTGCAAAACAGTCAGAGAAACATACCACTATGCCAAATCAGCTGCTTTGTGAAAGAGAGGAAGACTGAAACTTAAATGGCTATCATTTAGTGAATTCATTTCTCACCATAGCTGTCAACCTCTTAGCAAAAAACACCTGGACAAACCCAGTAATGAGGGAATACAGCCCTCAAACAGATTCAGTGAATTCAGTTCTTGCCATAGCTGTCAACCTTAGCACATAAATCCTGGACTTAGCCAATAATGGGGGAATAGAGTCCTAAAAATAGGGACAAATTTCAAATATTCGTCTTATAAACTTAGAAAATTTCTAGAATAAAAGGTAGTGTTCCTATGTATTTTCTGAAGAATATGAGGTCTGAAATTCAAATGCCTGTCAATTTTACTTCTGATGGAACAAAAACATTTTTCAGCCGAGGCCCAGGGAGAAATACTACAGACACATGTCTTTGTAAAATGGCAGGACACAAGAGCAAATCCACACAAACACAGGGAGGAGATGTAGACTCCACACAGAAGGCACCCCAGCCAAGAATCAAACCAGAAAACCTAGAGCTGTGAGGTAACAATGCTACCACTGCACCATCAAATATTTAAGAAATTAAACATTCAGAAACCTGAAGTTTGAAATTCAAATTCCTGTCAATTTTATTTAACATTTGTTAACCAGGACAGTCTGACTTGGAGCAAAAAAAAAACAATTTTCAGCAGAGGCCCAGGAAGAAATAATGCAGACATGTCTTTGTAACATGGGAGGACACAAAAGCAAACCCACACAAACACAGGGAGAAGATGCTGACCCCACACAGAAGGCACCCCAGACAAGAATCAAACCTGAAGCTGTGAGGCAACAATGCTACCACTGCACCATCAAATATCTAAGCAGTTAAACATTTAGAAACCACAGATATTATGAGGAACAGAACAAATCAAATATGAGGCAAAAATCTGCAATTTTTTTTACAAATTATGGTGGGTAGGGAATTCAGACCCTTAACACCTGCATACAAGGTACAGGGTTCAAGCCTGAGGTATTCCCTACCACATCACCATGAGTTTGCTCTAGCCACCAGTATATAGCAACTGGGGCATTTCACACACACACACACACACACACACACACACACACACACACACACACACACACACAGACACACACACACCTTGCTGACAAGCTAAATAACTGCCCTTATATCCAAACAGTCCCTTGCTGATGAGCCAAATAACTACCCCCTGATATCTAAACAGCCTTTGTCAGTATTCCTTGTGTGATTGGTCCATCCTGAACAGTCCAAATCTGTGATTGGTCCAGCCTCTTGGGGCTGAGATGCCTTTCCCTCTATCTAGACTTCTGAGAAAGCAGTCTGAGAGTGCTCCCATCTATTTTAGAGTGTTTCTCTGTTTTATTTTTATTTGTTTTTTAGGTGGGAGGGCTGCAGTCCTGCAGTCTTATAGCATGAGTCACCCCTGATTAACTGTGAATTGTATATGACAACAAAAGTAGAGGTACAGAGGTTCCTGGATTTTGTAAACGCAAACTCCCTGGACCAGATTGTCAAAACATCAACCAGGGATGCAACCATACTGGAGCTAGTCATCACTAATATGGGAGTGTTCTGCACACCCCCTGTTGTAATGTCTTTCCTGGTAAGGTCAGACCACAAAATGGTCTCCTTTTCAAGTAAAATTAAAACCTAGAACCCCAGCTAAACTTGGAATATTCAGAAACTACTCTAAGGCTAACCTGCTATTAAGTTATAACCTGGCAAAATTCCAAGCTCCCATGAACACTGCTGCCTATGTAGAACTGTTCAGAGGAACCCTATACAAGCATGTTAATAGCTGCATAGAGGCAGCTGTACCCACCAGGAAGAAGTACAGAAGTAATTCAAAAAACAAGACACCCTGGTGGAATCACAAAATCAATAGGCTGTATAACAGGAGGAAGAAAAGCATGGCAAAAATTAAGTGGTGCAGCACCCAGCAGGATAAAAGCACTCTCATCAAATTAAACAAACAACTCAAAAGAGAAATAAAGTCTACCAAAGCCAAATATGAGGTAAATTTGGCCTCCTAGATCAAGGACAACCACAAGGCATTCTTTAGCTATGTTCACATCCTCAAAGGCAATACACAATTGTGTGCAGTGCTCATTGTAAATGGAGCCACCTATACTGAGCCAGAAGATATAGCAAACCTACTGACCAATAAATTCAGCTCTAGCTTTACCCCACTCTCCCCCTCAACCTTCCCTCAGGAAATGCGATCAAGTAAAAACACCCCCTGCTACCACTAGGGAACAGGTACTTACTGCTCTCTCTAGGGCCAAGAACACTGCATCAATGGACCCAGACAATATCCCAGGATGCCTTCTAAATAACATGAAACATCACCTATCAGGGCTTCTGGAATTGCTACTTAACTGCACCCTCCAAACTGGCTTCATGCCTCATGAATGGATAACAGCAACAGTCACCCCTCTATACAAAGGTGGGCCATCTACAGACACTGGAAACTGCAAACCCATAAGTCTCACTAATCTTATATGCAAAACCATGGAAAGAATTATCATGAAAATGATCAATAACGATATAGCAAGCCTCCAGACACTGGATCCAACCTACTTTGCTTTCATTAAGGGCAGGCCATGCCTACTCAACCTGGTGGACTTCTTTGAGAAGGTCACTAACGCAATGGATGAGGGCAAAACGGTTTACACTGCCTACCTTGACCTGGCCACAGCATTTTCACAATACCCCACTTGGGCATTGTTGAGAAAACCAAGAGGTTTGGTACAAATCCATATGTCACCTGGTGGATAGCCAACTGGCTCACAGACAGAACCCAGGAAGTTAGAATTGGGGAATCCAATTCTGTAAACAGGCCAGTCACAAGTGGAGTCCCTCAGGGATCAGTCCCTGGACTGCTCCTTTTTGGAGTTTACTTCTCTGAAGTCAAGGCCAATGTCAATGGTCTCTGGCTGACTAAATTTGCAGATGATTGCAAGTTAGGAGCTGTCATTTAATCCTACACTGACACAAATTCTCTCCAGGGAGGCTGACACAGGCAAAGAACTGGTGTCAGGGCCATGGACTAAAACTAAATGCCAAGAAATGCATAATAGTATCCTTCAGGAAGTCATCCACCCCTGGTAAATATCATATTGACAACACATCCCTTAGAGTTGGCCCAGTGGTCAACAACTTTGGGACACACATAAACAGTAATCTAGCCTTTGATCATTATGTGTCTACAGCAGTGAGGAAATCATTCTATGTTGCACAACTTATAAACAAAGGTATGTCATCTAGGTCCAAGGAAGTCATTGTTCCACTTTATTCAGCATTCAACAGACCTATCCTTGAGTACAATGCTCCCGTTGGTATGTACCTAACCAGGCACATCCAGCAATTGGAATGCCCACAGAGATTCCTCACTAAAAGAATACTGGCATAAGTAAAATCTCCTGTGTAGACCCCCTCAAGGCCCTATCACTGTATTCTGTCTCCTAGAGGCTTTTGGCATACAGGGCATTGTCAGACCTCACTCTGATGTACCTCCTGCATATCCACAAAACAAACAGCACCAGAACTGCCTGTTCTAAAGACTTAAGCCTTGCCTGTGATATAAACAGAACCTGCTGGAGAGACAAGTATGTATCCCAGGGACTACCCCATCTATGGAACAGGCTCCCCATCCATGTGAAGCAAAGCTCCTCTTTAAACCAATTCAAGTGCAGCTTCAACAGTTGAATGGGCAATATGAAATTCATCCCTGATATGGCACCTATGTCTTTAATGGACAGAGGCAACCTGTAAATGGTTCATCTCTCAGGCCCCTGCTTGTAAATGTTTCATCTCTGAAGCCCCAGCTTACACTTATCAAGGGTACCATAACTTGTCAGGGATTTGGGATGCATGGGTAGGCTAAAAAAGGGCTTTATGGTCATTAGCCTAGTAAACACCTATGAGCCTATAATGGCACATCGGAGACTGACTGAATCCATGGATAAAACCGATGCATTGTTGGGTAACACTACTGGTACTCTACCACTTTTAATGGGATTTAGTTTCAATATAGCAAAATAAATAAACAAAATAAACAAAATGACTGGACCGGAATATATGTAGTTAAGTGAAAAATTTCATAACTGTACATGTGAATGTGTGTGTTTACTTGTGATGGATGAGTAAGAAATATGTTAAAATTGTAAGTGAAATGTAAAACGTTGTCAGTGTAATCTTTACTCAGGATCCTGAAACAGCTGAATTTACAGCAGAAAGAAATGTTAAACATCTGCTGCTCTAATACTTCAGCTGATCAATTTCCAGCAGAGCCATAACTATGGTGGGGCAAAGGGAGCACAAGCTGCTTTGGGGATATGAGTGGACCAGGCACCGACACTGCTTTATGAAGTCACAAGGATATCACCAATGAATGCCAATACTGCATTTGTGGTCACAGCTGAAGTGCTACAGCATTCCATTTCTGGTGATCTAACTGTAGAATGTTTGTAGCAAGCTGTTTACTAAAGTTTCACAGATTCAGAGAGCAGAGGAACAGAATTTTTTTTTTTTCGTCTTTGGCCTAAAGAAAACTTTTTGGTACCAGCTTGGGGATGTACATAGGTTTCCAGATGACCTATCTATGGTTCTGATTTCCAGTGTTGCTGGAGGACAAGAAAGTAGTAAACATGGCAGTTCCTAAGAATAGAAGAGAAGATGTGAAATTGCTGAAAAAGGTGCATGAGGATTTGTACTATAATAAACAAATGCAAAAAATAGATACATAATAACAGAGCATGATGTGGTTAAAAAAATGAAGCAGAAAATGAATACAAAAAAAGCAGAAGTCTGGAAGGAGGCACTCAAAATACTCGGCTTCATGAGAAACTGTGAGAGCAAGCATATGGTAGATTCAAACTGAAACCAGATGAATGAGTTAAGAATGAGACCATTTGTAAGACAAAATTGCTAAACACAGTTTTAGAAAAATTAATATGTAGCAGTTGATACACAATTTAAACAGAGTAAACCTTTTTTTCCACTCCTGAGATATCAGGTGTTGATATTTTAGTAGGAAGAGAGGCAATGAATATCATTTGAGTTAA
This sequence comes from Protopterus annectens, assembly GCF_019279795.1. Lineage (NCBI taxonomy): Eukaryota > Metazoa > Chordata > Ceratodontiformes > Protopteridae > Protopterus > Protopterus annectens. Next base: position 266,288,255 of record NC_056751.1, read on the forward strand.
TATGATTAGGCTAAACATAGAACTGCACTAGAAGAAACATCCTGGTGGCACAGTAAAATATTTATTTTGCTTGATTAATTACATTTCTCGTACACAGTTATTTATGCATACATGCTTATAGGTGTAGAGGTTATGTGTGATGTTAACTTCACAGCTTTTTATTTGTTAAAACACCATAGAAGCAAGTACAGTGGCAGAGTACTTACGTGTTCTGTGGAGGTTCTTTCTTATTACACCTTTAATAAAAGCAGCTGACTGATCTACAGCAAGATTGCATAAAAATGAAGTAATTACATGTTTTATATGGTGCCAAAGAAAAACTACCACCAACTTCCCAATGTGTTGTTTAAATAACATATATTTTAGCAGCATTTCTTTAAATTTTGTGGTCATGTGATTTAACACTGTTTCACTTTTTTACTTAAAAGCCAGTTCTGCTTCAATGTGTTTGTTATCTGATGAAGCAGCAGTAGCTGCGAAAGCGCTTATGATCTACAATAAACTAAGCTTTTAACCTGGAGAATCGTGCCTTCCTTGGATGTTTTATATGTTGGTACTTTCAGAAGAAAAAATGCAGGGTTTTTGTTTCTATAGTGGAAGAATTACAGATTTAAAAATACTGAAACAAACAACTAAAAACAAGAACAATGGCAAGGGGTGACGAGCACTCCAGGAAGAAAAATTCCAAAAACTATTTATTAGAAGTAGTAATGTTAGTGCTTTCATACAGAATAATATCTGCACTTCTTCAGACAGAAAAACATCACCAATATACTCACTTAAATACATCCCCTCAATTAATAACCCCATCTAATATAATCCAATGATCAGATTAAAATGGATTAATTAATTTAAAAATACTAAGTTTGTCCTTTTAAAACCTGTAAATATGTGAATAATGAAGACATTTAGTTTAAATATGTATATATATAAATATATAAATGCTATAAAAATACATATAAACTACTTATGAAATACAAAATATATCGTATAAAGTTAATATAAAAACTAAGCCCTGCCTCATTAGGCTCCTCAATTTGAATATACATGGTACTGAGTACATATCATTGATGCCCAGCTATTTAAAGGCATCACACATAAGCTGCCATAAAAGCTCACATCTTTCTAACCACAAAGAAACTGGACCACCCCTTTTAGAACCAACCACTTGATCAATAACATGAAAATCAAAGCTGTGGTCCGGGTGGTTAACCACATGTTTTGCAAGATCATTTTCAACTTTTTTGTTTCTTATAGCATACATATGCTTATACACTCTGTCCCTAAGCCTCCTGTCTGTCTTTTCTATATAGAAGATGGGACAGATTTTACACTTAGTCAAATAAATAATACTCCTTGAGTTACAATTAAACCTTCCATTACAAGAAAATCTTACATTCCTGATGGTAAGAAAAGTCCTGTGTCAATGAATTTACAATAGGGACATGATTCACATTTAAACATGCCCTTTATCCTGGAATTATTAACCCTTTTACCTTCTAACAAGGTTTTCAAATTCTGTCCCCTTCTGAAAATAACCATAGGTTTAGTAGGCAAGCTATTCTTCACATTTTCATCAACTACAATCAAATCCCAATTCTTACATAAGATATGTTTTATCAAGTAAGCTTCATTGCATAAAGGGGTAATAAAAGTGGAAGCAAAATCAGTAGGGGGGTTGGGATTAGATCTTCCCGACCATCCACTAGTGGTACCCACCACGTCTAACCCCCAACCCTAGTATCAGTCAAAATTGCCTTGATGGAATGTTTTATTGGGCATTACACAAAGCAAATAAAAGGTTTGGAGGGTGAAATTAATGCTTTGGATGCATGTGTGAGATCTAATGTTGACTTTCGTAGATACAAGTTCGATTATGATCGGATCTTCACAAGCATTGATGCCCAACTGGTTAAATTGAGGGCTACTAAAATTAAGAAGTATAGAAGGGATGAACTGGACTATAATAAGGGTACAGCATACCTGCGACCTCCTGGTTTGCAACAATGGGGTGTGCCTTCTTGTTCAACCAGTAATGGCATGGCAGGTACTGATGATGCCGAGATGTTGGAGAATCTTGATGAAACACGTCATGAGCCAGTTAGTGAGAAGGTTAACACTGAATCCATGGCCAAGGGCCCTCGTCGTACTGAGAGATTGTTAAATAATAGATCTAACAGCAATACTTTTGGTAATGACTCTGATGACCAGTGAACCATTTGGATAATAGCTCAAATTTCAGGGGGACCACAATCTTGCTCAACAGAACTCGACACACAAGAACAACAGAAGGAGGAATCAGAAAGACCAGCGACAAACATGGAGATAGTGTGCACTTTTCCTCCCTCTTATGGTGACTGTAATGACACTAATTTGGATTGTAACTTACATTTCTCCATTTTTAAAGGAGGTAACCATGTGAATATTATTTATAACACTGCCAGAGACTTTAATGTATTTAATTATTCCTCATTTTGTGTGGGCATGGATCTGGCCAATGTTTTGGCAAGGGGGATGACTTTTGTACCATCTAAAAACTTAGATTTGGCAAAAACAATTATTCATTTGAAGTTGTATACAAGGAAATTGAACTTGAAGTTAGTTTTGGGTTCGGGTGTAGTCAGTACTTCCTCAGGCAGGAATGCATTTCATGTGAACAATACTTTTAACCCTGTGTTGCATCCCACCTTACATGTTTTTGAGCATATTTGTGAATTTGATTTAAGAAATTTAAAACTATTTAAAAATGTTTCTAATATTTCTAACACTAATAACCTAACTGCTGAAGAAAGATTGTTATTGGAAAACTTGGTCAATTGTGATTTAAGGATATCCCTAATAAAGGCGGGGGTATAGTTACCATGAATAATGATTTTTACACAGACAAGATGAAAATGATGTTGGGTACAACTAGTTATAAATATGTTTCTTTAAATTAGCTTTATTGTGCATATAAGAAGACCAAGGTATTTTTGAATGACTTGTTCATTGAAGCACACATTTCCCTTGACTTTTTTAACTACTTTACTGTCCTAGCCCCATAATCCCTGTCATCTTTGGAATCCCAAAGATTCACAGAGATTTGAATAACCCTCCTTTGTGCCCAATAGTCAATGGACGCAATTCCATAACATATCCCATGGCCAAATTTGTTGATAATATACTTAAGCATTTCTTGACAGATGAATTTCAAGTATGTAAAGATTCCTGATCTTTTTTGAGAAAGGTTAATAGTTTGGGTTACATGGAGGATTATAATTTTGCCACTGTGAATGTTAGGGATTTATATACGGTGATCCCACATGGACTTGGCATAGACTGGGTTAGCCAGATATTAGTAGGTAAGGGTATTGATAGTGATGAATTACACTTGTTTCAAGAATTCTTGGAAAAAAAGCAAAGCCAGCAGGCAATGGCAAACTGTGAATTTATTAAACGAATAATACGTATTTGTTCAGAGGATAACACATATGAACTTCATAAGTAGGACCTTATATCTAGATTTAGGGCCAGGGGTTATGCTATGGGGGATGTTTTGACTGCCAACAATTCTGTCTCCACTATGGATATGTGGGAGACTTTACAATTTAAACCAAAATCTGTGAATAACTAGGCAGGTACCTGCTTAGTGGCCACTTATGGCAGAAATATGGATCTCTTGCTTAATAACGTGCAGAGACATTGGAGTATATCACAGGGAGATGAATTTCTTTCTACGATTTTGGGTGAAAGGGGTTTGTTTTCATTTCATAGGGGGAGGAATACTGGTTCCCAGCTAAGTCATTATAAGCACATTCTCAGAGGCCCCAATAATCTTAGAGAACATTGACTGAGGATCCTCTAGTAGGTTGTGTGCCTTGTGGCCATTGTACTCACTGTAAGTATGTTAGCAAAACAAAGGATTTCACCAGTTATAATATAGGCAAGGTTTTTGATATCCATTTTTTTGCTAACTGTGGGTCTGACTGGCTGGTTTACTTAGCTACCTGTACTTGCTCTGCATTCTATGTTGACCAGACATCGAGGCCTTTAAGAATCCGTATCTCTGAATATCTAAGTGAAATCAGGAATAAAAAAACCTACCAATGCTTTATTTAAACATGCATATAAACATCCCAGTGCTTCTTTTAAATTCACAGTCATAGATAAAATCTTGGGCAATAAGGCAAATAAAACGGGTTGGCATAGCCTTTTAAATGTGAAGGAAAAGAAATGGGTAGTCAAATTAGGTGCATTATTTTCACCTGGGTTAAATGAAAATTTGTGAGGAACCAATGGTTGTTGCACATGCATTTATATGAATGGCATTTAAATGCTTTCTAAATTATTAATTTTTTACACTGATGAAGGCTAAGTAACAGTGTTAGCTGAAACCGGTTTGTTGTTTTGGACTACCTATGTTTTCATAGGAGTTTAATAAATTCACAGTTTGCCATTTTTTGAATTATGCTTTTGGTGTTTTGAAGCCTTGCACTTGCCATACGTGCAAGAAGCATCTTCACTTTGAGCTTTAAGAATTCTTGGACCTGATACTTACTATCAATTTCTTCCTTTCTGGTGACTCCTATTATGTGCAAACCAAGGGTGTTGCCATGGGATCACCGTGTGGGGCTAGCTTCACCAATCTTGTCATGGTATTCTGGGAAAAGGAATTTATATTCAAAAATAATCCCTTTTCGGAACATATTAATTTTTATACCCATTACCTAGATGACATTTTTATTAATTTTAAAGGTGACAAGGTTTTATTCAATGATTTTATTAGTTATATGAACAATACCACAGAGTTTTTAAAGTTTACAAGTGATTTTCAAAAAGATAAAATGTCCTATTTGGATATTTGTTTGAGCAAGGACAAGATTAGGCAGCATTATGTGGCAACTATTTTCAGGAAGAAAACATACTCCAACTCCTTCCTGCATTATTTCAGCTCCCACCCTGATCATCAGAAAAAAAATCTGTTGTCAAGGGACAGTTTGTCCGAGCCGCCAGACTGCTTTCTAATTATGATGATTTCCTGGTAGAGTGTGAATTTTTAAAGGGCCTATTTTTGAAAAGTGGCTATCCACAAATGTTATTGGAGGATATATTAACTGAGGTAACCACTAAAAGATCTGTGGGTGACTTTAAGGGGATTTTGAAAGATTCTAGGGTTGGGGAGTTAGATGTGGTTGGTACCACTAGTGGATGGTCAGGAAGATCTAATCCTGACCCCCCCTACTGATTTTGCTTCTATTTTTATTACCCCTTTTTGCAATGAAGCTTACTTGATAAAACGTATCTTATGTAAAAACTGGAATTTGATTGTAGTTGATGAAAATGTGAAGAATAGCTTGCCTACTAAACCTATGGTTATTTTCAGAAGGGGACAGAATTTGAAATCCATGTTAGAAGGTAAAAGGGTTAATAACTCCAGGATAAAGGGAATGTTTAAATGTGAGTCATGTCCCTACTGTAAATTCATTGACCCAGGACTTTTTTTCACCACCAGGAATGTAAGATTTTCTTGTAATGGAAGGTTTAATTATAACTCAAGGAGTATTATTTATTTGGCTAAGTGTAAAATCCGTCCCACCTTCTACATAGGGAAGACAGACAGGAGGCTTAGAAACAGAGTGTATGAGCATATGTATGCTATAAGAAACAAAAAAGCTGAAAATGATCTTGCAAAACATGTGGTTAACCACCCAGACCACAGCTTTGATTTTCTTGTTGTTGATCAAGTGGTTGGTTCTAAAAGGGGTGGTCCAGTTTCTTTGTGGTTAGAAAGATGTGAGCTTTTATGGCAGCCTATGTGTGATGCCTTTAAACAGTCGGGCATCAATGATATGTACTCAATAACATGTATATTCAAATTGAGGAGCCTAATGAGACAGGGCTTAGTTTTTATATTATCTTTATATGATATATTTTGTATTTCATAAGTAGTTTATATGTATTTTTATAGCATTTATATATTTATATATATACATATTTAAACTAAATGTCTTCATTATTCACATACAGGTTTTTAAAGGACAAACTGAGTGTTTTTAAATTAATTAAGTCATTTCAATCTGATCGTGTGATTAAATTAGATGGGGTTATTAATTGAGGGAATATATTTAAGTGAGTATATTGGTGATGTTTTTCTATCTGAAGAAGTGCAGATATTATTCTGTATGAAAGCATTAACATTACTGGTTCTAATAAATAGTTTTTATAATTTTCTTCCTGTAGTGCTCTTCATCCCTTGCCATTGTTCTTGTTTTTTGAATTACAGATTTAGATAGAAGTGGACATTCAGAGCAAAAAATGGTTTATCTTTTCAAAAATTCATAATCTGCAGTCTAGGCAAAAAAAATAAAAGAAAAGGTAATTCCTTCTATATAACCTGAATTTTAAAAATGAAATTCATTTTATTTATCATGATTTAAAAATGGTAATAGATTAAAATAATGTAAATGACTTAGGAAGTTTATTCGGAAGTTCAAAGGGGCATTAAAGTTATTCATTATTGTTGCAAAAGTCAAACAGAATTCCCCTGACAAGATAGTAAACAATACCATAGAGATTCATAGTTGACAGATAGTCATGTAGTCCTGTCCTCTCAGTCTAGGCAATCATCTAAACCATCTGCTGAAATGCATTTGTATTTTCTGTGTATAATATTATACTAAAGTATTTATCTGCTAATAGTTTTGAATAAGTCTTTTCAATATAAATTTATGTTTAGATTCTATTGCTTTTAAGTGTAGACTCATACTTTGTGCAACTTTTATCTTCATAATGCTTGCATTACATGGAAAAGAAAGCTTTTTTGTCATTGTTATTACTAATTGTACCAAGACTCTAAATTGTGTTTATTGTTTTTATTGGGTTACTATTTTGCATCAACCAGTGATGGCCTGCAATAAACAATTATGTTTGACTTTAGTTGGATCTGCAAATTCATGCATTAAATATTATTGTTATCCAAAGATGTCTGGAACTGAAATTTATGCTTTCTGATTTTAGCTATATTTTCCAATTTGCAGTAATCAGCAAATGAGTTAAACTATAAGTAAAAAAATATTTTAAAATAAAAGAGGAATCGTTCAAAAACTATGCCTTGCAGAATCCCAAAACTTAGTTCCACTTACTCCTGATATCTTCTGCACCCTCTACTATGATTCTCCAAGCTGGTGCTATGATCATTATGTCTCAGAGGTTGAGTAGTATGATTGAGGAATATTTAAGAGTGTCTATGAAGTTGATTCTTTTATCTGATGAAGTCCAGCCACTATGCTGGACGAAAAGCATTTAATAAATAGAGTTTGTGGTGTTCTTACATTGGTTGCTTTTTTATGTTTATTCAGTATGTGAAGTATTTTTATTTCCATGATTGAGGAACACTCAGGATAGACATAAAGCAAGTGTATCATTATGTAAGAAAAAGAAAGATTTTGGTAGACAAGTTATTGCAACTTATATGCATTATGTAGATGGTAAATACACTAAATAAGACAAGTGCCCATTATCTGCCAACTCCTATTATGTTTCTTCACTGACCTTATCTCTCTACATCAGCCATCTTCTAAACGGCTTCGTAACTGTAGGGCTTACTGCATTTTTTAACAGCAATGTGTTCTGAATATTACAAAAGGATATTTTTCACAGTTGCTGCGCTAGAATGTAGTTTTATTCTCTCCTAGCAAAAATTCCACTTAAGGGTTATAGAAAGAATGAAACAGATTGAATAGCTGTACAGTTCTTTCCTCAAATTACTTAATTTTGCTTCATCATTTACTACCCATATTTTATCTCCTGTACTATGTTTTCACCACAGTTTGTCCCCCTGCCTGTCAATCATCAGCCTTCCTTCTCAGTCAGTCAGCATATTTCCTCCCAGTTAACAGAGCAATGATCACCTACAAGGGGCAATCATGCAGGCAGCTATCAGGGGTGGTGCAAGGCTTTTCTTATTTTCAACAAGCTTTTATCATGCAGCTGGTGATGCATAAGGGAGGAATGTGAAATGTGCTGTCCACATTGGATGTCCTCTCATGTCTGCAAGGGGTATTCCATCAAATCAGCCTAGCCTCTCTCTGCAATGTGCAAGCAGTGCTTTCCCAGTCTCCACCTGGGAAATTGCACCACCTACTGTGTCACAGACTGCATAAAATCCCATCCTGTCACACTCCCAAGAAAGGTAAATGAACATTACCCCTTCATTTTCTCCCTACCTGCCTGGATCTTCCATTGAAAAGACTGGCTGACAGTCTGGGCTTTGCCCATTTGCAATATGGAGCCAGGGTATCTGCTATTGTACTATTTAATGACTGATATGAAAGGTATGACAATACTCACCTTTGTTTTAAATTCTGAGCACTCACACCTCTGACAGAATATTCACACCACTTAATAGAAATACATTTCTTAAAGCTGTATCACAACAGTACAACTGCACATAATAAATGCACACAGATATACTTAACTTGGATATCACATATTTTTTAAAGCTAAGAACTGAGGAGCAGTGAGCACTCTTTTAAAAGCAAAGAAAAGAGGACTACTGAACATGTGTCTATAACAGGATTCCCAGAAACCAATTTTAGATAAACCCCATCACTTCTTTTATGATGATACAAAAATCAAATGACTTTTCATGCCAGTTTATAAATTGCAGAAATAATAACACTGGCATAGAAGTGCTGGTGATCTGTCAGCGTGTGGCCTAGTAGCTTAAAGGTAAATTAATGTCAATCAGCCTGGAGTTTCTTATGTCTTGAAGCCTTCATTTAATTGCATTTGCATTAATATTTTACTGAAAAGTCAAGGTGTTTAATTTATTAGTGCTGTTGCTCTTTAGTAATGAAGAACAGCAGCTGTGTGAGGCCCAATACCTTACAAAAGAGTTGTAAGAAGACGAATCAGCACAGGAATAAAGCATTACTGTACTGCGAATAACACAAAGCAGTACTATACTCTGCAGGATGGACAGGATATGAACTGCACACTGACAGTAGGTGGCAATTCACTGCTACCATGGAAATTGTGGCAGTTGTGGCCTTCAGGACAGTAAAAAGAACACATTTGCTTGAGATCAGAAGAAATGTCAAAGAAATTTAGTATGCATTATTTAACAATTTTAACTGATAATATGCTACAGAAATTCGCTACTAATATGAATATTAATATAGTCACCCAGAATAATTGTTTAGTAATAGAGGCCTATAACCTAAAGGGAGGATCATTATCTGCAAATCAGTTTTATGTTCAGCAACAGTAGACACATGGAATAAAGGTAACTTTCATATAGAATAAAGAGTTCTAACACACATAGTTTAAAGAAGCAAAGAACTATAATTATTCAGGCAAAGCTGGATTACGTGCCCCTGTCTCTGACAGTAGAGCGGTGAAAACGGAAGTGGATCACCTTTCAAAATGGGCCACAATTTCCAAGTCTCTGTTATAAGAGATACAGATTAAAATAAAACTACTGGCATGTTCAGCAATGTAGTTTCCAGAAAATTAATGGAAAACACAAGCTTTACTGCTAGTGCCTTGGTTGATTCCAGCATTATAGAAAGTTTGTAATACACACGCCAGTATTAAGTACCTTAAGTAACAAAGTGAAGAAACATGTTAAATGCATAAGTCAATAACATCCAGACAAATCGATGTTTAAACATAATGTTATATCCATCTATTATAAACTAGATTTAAAACAGTATTAAACCTTGTTTTAAAAAGCACATAAGTACTTAACTGTGTCTAAAAATAAAAATGCGTAACAAATTTAAAATATATTCCATAGTGAAATGTGAACATATTGGTGGTAGATTGTTATTTTCCTATAGCAAACCTTAACATATATCTTATATACTTACTACCTGTTGCCCCATGGATTCAGGCAGTTATGTGACCCCTTTCAGGACTGAAATAAATAGGAACACTAATAATGACAGAAATAACCAAATGGCATGACATTTCTTTGAATGGTCTCACTAATCACTTTAAAAGGACCACACTTTAACATAAATTAACATCTTTCCTTAGATGAACTTGCTCATACTTGTTTTGTGTGTACAACACTGAAACAGTATATGCAAAACATGAACATAAACTTCTAAAGTCAAACATCATACTGCTGTGATATCTCAGGTGCTGTTATTTGCACATTCAAGTGTCACAACTTTAGGGCAATTAAAATGATCATATGTACAAAAAAAAACCAGAGAAATATGTTTATGCATATTTTTTTTATAATCAGTATCATAATTTAAAAAGCAAACCTCCAAAATACAGCATGGATAGTCTGAAAAGTTATAGGATTTTGAGTAACTTAAGTATGCGTCTGAGTCAAGTGGCGAGAGAGAGTCTGTTTTGTTAAAATGCACCTTTAATTTAAGGCAGAACCATGTACTATAAGAGATGTATCAGATGGTTGATGACAGGAGTGTAAGGCAGTGATTGTTACCCCATCAAATCTTATTTCAGTGACATAATTTGGTCAAGTTTGGTTTCGATAAATGTCACACTAAAAGAAATATACTTAAAAATGATAAATCTCAACCACCAAGGCTAGACCAAACTATCACTTTAGTAAAATAAAATCAAAATGATGCACTTCTTCAGATCATTCTAAAACATTCAGGACATCTTCTTATATATCTGTACAATTACAACAACAATTATCTAATAGCAATTAAGTCATCAAAACACCCTTGCAACCATTACTAATCCTATTTAATGGCATAGTTTCTATAACTTCAAAGCAGGTTTAAGTGAAACACTATCATTAAGGCCATACACTTTATCTGCCTGTAAAGTGATAATCCATTTTAACTCATCCAGTTCCACTCTATTTTTTAAATATCCTCTCTAACATTTTTATTCGTCAGTTGCAATACCATAAACTCAAAGGCATGGTTATTATAAACTCGAATATGCTTATTCAAAGCATTCATATCAACATCCCTCCTTATATCACTTAAATGCTCAAGAATTCTTTCATTTAGGGACTGATTTATCTTGCCAACATAAAAACAGAGCTATGTAAACAAGGTCCCCACTCTCATAGTCTGCATAGAATGGTCAGCAATACAACAAAAATGCTCAATGGGATTTGTGGAAACACTTGCTAGATATTATGACTGTGTTATTGACAGGGAAATTACTAATGTTAGTAAATTATGTGAGGAAAGTAATCAATATATTGATCAACCATTTTATTCCACCCAATTGACCAAAGTTAGCTCAGACCTACTGACTTTCGAGCAACAACTTAGAGACAGGAAACTCAGAAAATTCCAAAGAGATCAAACTGATTATGACAAAGGACATCCTTTTTCAGAAAATTCCAAAGAGATAAAAATGATTATGACAAAGGACATCCTTTTCACTACACCAGGCATGTTAGATTTGAAGGGGGGAATAACAAAAGCAACATCACCCCAAAACGGAAACATCCCAAGTCCATCCTCAGAAAACATAGCACACATACTGATTCATCTGGGGCTGACTCATCTTCTGGTACAGATTTGGATACACAGCAGACCCCAGACTCCCCCACTCCTAAATGTAACAACAGTATGGTCCTTTTAGGCCTTACAAGAAGGCAGGCAGAAAACATCGAAAAAATAAAAAGTATGGAGGGACTGATGGAACTTTTGACAAACAAGTAAACATTGGTTCTAGGACAAATGTATTAAACATTTCTGATATAACATTATCTGATTCACAAATAACACTTTTAAATAAAGGTCTTTCTTTTATACCAGATTTTTTTGTTCCAGAAGACACACAAGCACAAGATGTCATAGCATTCTGCAGACTACTCAACCTTAAACTGTATTTTCATGATAATACTTCTGATGGTTCAGCTGTGGACACATTCAAATACCACAAATCCACCTTTGTCCCACCAATGTATCCTTGTGTGAGTCTTTTTCAAAACAGTGTACTCAAAGATCTACACTTCACTTCAAGTATGACTCATACAAGGCCTAATAATCTCTCAAAGTATGATATGTTAACCTTACAGGAACCTTCTAACGATAAGAATTTGGTAATTATTTCTGCAAACAAAGATGGTGCTGTGGTAGTCATGAATTGGGTACAATATGATGCTGAGGCTCAAAGACAACTAGATGATGGAAGATATTATACTAAAATGCCGCTTGACCCATCACCTATGTTCAAACAACAACTAGAAAAATTTTTGGAATCAGCTTTACAGAATGGTATTATCACAGAAAATACCAAATATCATCTTACAGTGTCAGATCCAAACAGTCAATATATATTTTTTTTACCGAAGATCCACAAAGACCTTTACAATCCTCCAGATCGATCCATTGTGGCTGGCAATGGTTCCTTGACTGAACCACTGTCAGATATTTTAACTCAATATCTTAAACCACTATTGAGATGGGTAAGATCTAGAAATGAAATGCAAATTGAAGATCACTGGTTGTTATGTACATTAGATGTCTGTGCAATGTATACAAATATACCACACTGGGCTGGATGCCATTGAATATTGGCTACAAAAATCAGGTCTATATAAACCCGGCTTCAACACTTTCCTTATTGGTCTGATGGAACACGTTCTCACCAAGAATGTTTTCTTCTATGGCCAACAATGTTATCTTCAGATATGAGGTACTGCAATGTGGGCATCCTTTGCCCCCATATATACAGATTTGTACATGGCTTACATATAGGAACAGATCATTTATGGTGATTCACATATCTATTTGGGGGAAATCGATATATGGCGTAGATATCTGGATGATTGCTGGATGGTGTGGAGGTCTGATGTTGAATACCTCATGGAATTTGTGCGGTATCTCAATGACAATAAGTGGGGTTTACAATTCACAATTAATTACCATTCACACAGTATCACTTATTTGGATGTAGCTATATACAGGAATGATGATAATGCCTTATGCACTGAGGTATTTCGTAAATACCCAGAATATAACACCACACCTTACTCCATGCATCCAGCTTTCATCTGGCCCATATTACAAAAAACATTCCTAAGTCTCAATTTATTAGGATGAGACATATCTGTTCAGATGAAAATACTTTTGAATTTTTTCATAAAGATCTGGTTCATAGGTTTCAGGAAAGAGGTTACAGCATGGGTTATGTACATACAGTAAGTAATTATGCTGCCAATTTGGATAGACAGGATCTTCTTAAATACAAACAGAAATCACAACATAAAACTAATACTTTACAGTTCACAACTACATATGGTAGGAATACCAACAGAGTTACTGATGCTATCAGGAGACATTGGAACATACTTTTAGCAGACAATTTTTTGTCACAACATTTAGCTGATACCTGCCAGTTTTCATTTCGGAGAGGGAAGATCCTGGGATCTTATTTTAACCACTACAAACACCATCACCAATCCACACATCAACTTATGATCCAGACTACCATTTCTGGGGATAAGCTAATGGGTTGTATGCCATGTGGCCACTGCAGCCATTGTAAACATGTGTTGAAGACTAGACAATTTTCCAGTAGCAACTGTGGGACGGTATTTGATATAAGGTTTTATGCAAACTGCAGCACTGATTGGATGATATACCTGGCCACCTGCAGCTGCCATGCATTTTATATAGGACAGACATCCAGACCCCTCAGGCTATGCATCTCTGAACATCTAAGTGATGTCAAATGTAAAAGAATGAGTAACGCCTTATATAAACATACTTTAAAACACACTACAGCAACATTCAATTTTACCATTATTGATAAAATACTAGATGATAGAACAAATAAAATTGGTTAGCACACCAAATGAAATGCTAAAAATAAAAAGTGGATTATAAAGTTGGGTGGACTGTTTCACCCTGGTTTGAATGATTATTCATGAGCTCACCAATCGGAACTTTTGATTAATTGTTTGAATCTGTATATAAGGATTACCAGATGTTGTGCAATTTTAACACTGATGAAGGCTAGGTCAAGTCCTTAGCCGAAACCGGTCTGTTATTTCTTGTTTTTCAAAAAATTCCATACACAGCTCACAGGTGCTGGTTCTTGTTTTTGGTTTGCTCATGTTGTGCTGAGCCGTGCAATTACTTCCGTGCAGGGGACCTTTTTTCGTCTGCATAGAACTGACAAAACATTTTATTTCAGTGGTTGGATGTACAAAGAAGCTTTTTCCATATATGGAATTACAACCCTTACAATTATGACATGGGAAGGTCCCTGTTCATTTAGTGAGATTGTTCAGTTTAAAATTATTATTCTTATTATTTTCATGCCTGACCTAGCAGAGCTGGTGTTTTATGGATAGTTTATTCTTAAAGGCAAATGCTGGCTTTTCACCAGCTACACCCCCAATGTCATCATTTACCAATAGTATTGGCCAATTTCATTTTATAATTTCACAGACTAAGTTAATATCATTAGAATGCATAAGGTTAACTCGAAGGTTATTAGAAGTATATGTTCTGCATTTATCATATCGCTCTCCCTGTGAGAAAAGTGTTTTCCCTACAGTATCTCTCAAACCCTTCACTTCTTGAAATACCTGATTAACTTCATTATGCTTACAGCCCCGTCTTTAAATTCAGTACTCATAGTTCCTCATTTTTAAGTATACTCGTTTTATGTGGATCAATTTTTGTTCACTACACCAAAAGAAAAGTCACCTGGGCAAATAATTTTCTGTAATGTATGCTGAAGTAACTTGACTTGTAAGGTCAAAGAATGGATCTGAATAGATGTTAGATTTAAAGTTTACGGTTAGGTTTTAGTTACAATTTAAGGAAATGATGAGGGTCTGCTTTGTTTAGAATGAGGAATATGTTGTTGTGTTCAAAACTGTGTTCCTGATTCTTCCTGGGTGCTTTCAATAGGGTTGTTTTTCAATAAACTGAGTTTCAGTGCTGATGCTTTTCATTTTTATTAATTCATGAAAGCTGTATTTAGTGAGGTGTATGCAACACAAGTGCCATACAGCCAACAAGAAAGGCCAGGCCACCAGTTACTTCAAATGTTCTTAAGTAAACTGGCAAAGCTTAAGAGGCCGGATTATCTAGGAACACAGAAATTAATTACTACCTAAGCATACTTTATTAACAAATAATTATACAGTCAGAGAAATTATATAATTATTTAAAAGGAATTAACATATGTATAT
Source organism: Protopterus annectens (assembly GCF_019279795.1). Classification (NCBI taxonomy): domain Eukaryota; kingdom Metazoa; phylum Chordata; order Ceratodontiformes; family Protopteridae; genus Protopterus; species Protopterus annectens. The sequence goes on from NC_056751.1 coordinate 266,303,394, forward strand.
CGTTATTAAATAGCATTAAGCATCCTTATTTGTTTACAGATGAAAAGGAATTAGTTATATGCTTAAGAAACTTTACAATTTTATTCAGCTCCTTAACAAACTTTTGTAAAATAAATTGTACTTTCTGTGAAATATAATATACTTGTGGAACAAAATCCATTAAAACAAATGATGATTCTTTTTTTACCAAACTATAGTATTTTATAATGTGAAACCATTTATAGTATGATGCCTTTGTTTTGTTTATTCTTTTAACAAGCTTCTATAAAATAAAGATACTTTTTAGTGGAACAAACAGCTTTTTGTAAAGTATATTGTTTTAATAGTACATCTTTTCTTTTGTAAATGTGATATGAAAAATGTTTTAGTGCTTAATTTTGAGAAATATTTTGCTTTATTGGCCCTTTACCTGTTATGATTTGTGTCTTAGAACTTATAATTCACTCTGGAAAGGCAATTTCATATTGTGATGTTTGCTCATGTTGTTGTTTTTACCCTGATTTTCTTATAGAATATAGAATATTTTCCTACAGATAATTTTAAGACATTTGACATTTTTGTTGTGCAGGCATTTCCAGGTGGTAGAAAGCATATGAATTTGCTGTGGGGTACTTGGTATTACATCACTCTTTGTCATGGAGTTTGGTATTACATCACTCTTTGTCATGGAGTTTGGTATTACATCACTCTTTGTCATGGAGTTTGGTATTACATCACCCTTTGTTATGGAGTTTGGTACTGCATCACTGTTTGTCATGGATGAATTTATTCATATTTCATTGTTTCTTTTGGCTTTCCTGTAAATAGTGGACTAAAGCTGTTAAATAAAAGAAAGTTCTCATGACCATGCTTTCAGTTTTATAGGTATACATTGTATTCAAATAGTCTTAGTATTTGTACTTGAGTCGAATGATTTTGATATTTGTAAGTATTCTGAAAGTTTAACCTTGATTTTCATGGTTTTCATTATATTTCTTCATATACAGTGAGGAATGTTAGTGTGCCTCCAGCGCGGTGAATTTGTGAATCCATGTAGTCATCTTGACAGGCATTGTTGAGAAGTGTGTGTTGGCACAACTGTATCAGCAGTACATCATGAAGTCATTACTGCCTCTCTGCCTTGTTTAAACAACATTTTGTTAGTTTCATTTAAAAACAATTTTTTGGCTATACGATACAGCTATCTGTCTGCAGTGGCATGAATGTGGTAGTTCAGTTTAGGGGACTAAACAGCTTCCTGTGTGAGTACTGTGCACTTACACATTCCCTGCGCTCATGAGTTCTCTTCTTTCAACCAAGCCATTCACTGGATTCATTATGGGTCTGAGTGGGGCTGTTTAAGGCAAACACATTTCTCAGACATAAAGTATTCAGTGCTGCTTCTTGAAGTGCTGATGGACACTTTAGATATAAAGAATGGGCAGGGGAGGAGAAAAACAGATTAGATGGGCAGGGGAGGAGAAAAACAGATTAGACTGTGGCAATCAAGAATGGAAGATCAGGAGGAAAGACATGGAAACCTTTATCTCAGCAGGAACGACCTGAAGTGTTTCAGTCAAAGACCCATAAGTTTGGAAACTGATTCAAACATTCTAGTTTGTGGATCACTGTCATGTCTAAGGGGGTAGAATTGCCTAACCCTGACAACTTTATAGCAGGAACAGTTCAGGAGTTCCTAAAAAAGTATTACCTCCAATCATAGAAATGAAACAACTTGAAGAAAATGCAAATCAGTCAGATATGTCCTGATGAAATATTAAAATTATCTAGATCTTGATGCCATCCAAAGTTATGTTGGGGAACCAAAAAGAGAGATGGTGATTACTTGAGCTGCTCTTCATATCACACCAGGTTATGCAGCTTCTTTGTTTTCTAAGTATAGAGAGATTTCATGAGCTGCTTCCATTATTAAGTCACTACCTTTCCAATTCAATTGAGGATGGCAGCTACCTTGAAACTGGAGAAACACAGGTTGTTCTTCTTGGTTAATAACCCTAGAGAAGCATAACTGGAATATGTCATCACTAAAAGTTAAGGAAAGTATGACTTTGTCTACCTTTAAGGCTACTTTAGATAATTGTTTGGGTAGACAAAAATGTACATCAGGGGTATCATGAATGGCCCAGACTAATTTGGGAGGTGACCAGAGTACTATTAAGTACTTGTAAATGAGGATGAGAAATGTGCCTACTTAATTCTGTGTATAATTAGACATGTTATGGTTCCTGTCATCACTTGCCTAGTGTAACTTCTATCCTACTCCTCTCCATCTTTTGTAGACTACCTAATATAGATCAGTCTCTCCTATAATGTCGAGGTTTACAGTTGACAGGAAAACAGAGGTACAGATCTGAAAAAGACATAAATCTTAGCTCTATGAAATAGGCTGCCTTCAACCTTTTGTTCCAACACCTACACTGATCTGTTGTGACATGCTTAAACAAAAAAAAAAAACTTCAGAGATTATGTCAGGAAAAGAAGGGCATTCTGCAAGGGTACTTCCCCTCTGAAACATGAATATCTAGGTCACTAGTTAGCGACAGTTTGTATCAAGCTGTCAAACAGCTTTTCAGCTTTGCAAGATAAAAATGACAGTGAGTTAAATGCTCCAATTATGTAGGATGTCTGGGTGGCTAAGGAATTATATTCTGAGATTCCCTTGAATTCCACTGTAAAACTCTCAGTAACTGGAGCTTTGATACTTACTGTTGTCTGTATGCAACATTGCCTGACTCTTTTGTTCAACTAGCAGAGTTATTCAGGCCATGATAAAATCCAGCCAATCAAATCAAGGCTGATCATGGTTTTCCCTTATCTGATATTTTGTTTTTTTATCCCATGCTTGTTTAATGAGGATTCCCCTCTGTCACATTATGCTAGGCTTCAATTGGAAATGATGCAAAGAACTTGTATGTATATTCTACCCTTCATTTATAGGGACATTCACTGATATAGTACATTGATTTATTGCATGCCAGTATTGTTGGCTTGGGCGGTGGGTTACCACAGCTTACAACTTGCCTAACTAGTTTTTTTTTCACACTTGATCCTGTCTTACAAATTTCTCCAAGTCAGAATTTATCACTTCTAAAATACTGTTATCTGCTTTTTAGACAAGGAAGATTATAGGTCTGCTTGGTGGACTTGCCAGAGTGCCATTAATTGTAAATATTTTGGTAAACATTTTCTCAACATGTTGTGACTCCTCATGTGTATTAGATTATATCAATTTCATGTATCCAGTATTTATATGTGTTTTACCATTAGAGTTCTAATATGATTACTATTGTTTATTATTGTCAGTCTCTTTTTTTCCATTCAGCAGAGGCCTGGGGAGAAAAGCTCCCAAGTATTGCAAAACATTATAAGAACAATTATTTTACAGTCTTTAAAAATAATACAAAAACACACACAGTTTAAATAACTTTACTAAATTAGACATAATATGGAAACTTTGTTTAAGTATAGATACAACAAGTTATATAACAATGATTTAATATTTAGATAAATATTAGCCAGTTTATAGAGAAAATAAAGATAAGTCAGTATAATGCAAACAGGAATTGCAACATGAAGGGAGAGAAAAGCAGGCCTATGGTATATTTAGAAAGAGAGAGAGAGAGCCATGGGAGAGAAACTGATAGAAGTAAGGAAGTGAGTGAAGAAGGGAGAGTAGAGATATAAGGTATGAATAGGTATTTGTTCACGTTTAGGGATAAAATTTATCCTGATATTGAGCAAGAACAGAGCCATATTTGGCTAGGAGATCTTTCAGAATAGTTTTGAAGGATGGGAGGGAAGGTTTTGACCTGATGGATGCAGGTAAGAAGTTCCAGGCAAGTACAGACAATACCCAGCAAATCTGATAGGTTTGTAGACATAAAGGAGGTTTTGGTCATTGGATGATAATAGACTGGAAACATAGTTGTGTGGAACATTATTTAGTATTGGACAAGCAGATGGATGCTGGCTTATTTATGGAAAGTTATCCTTTCAATGATATTTTTGTTTTGGTTATTAAAACAAATGACAGTAACATCAACTTTTGTTTTTTCCTCTTAATTTTGTGAAAAGTATCATTTGGTTTATAAGCAGCATTTCTCTCAGTACATTTTAGGAAGTGTTTACTCTGTTTTTTTTTTAATTTAAACTACATTTACAGCTCTACTTCTTTGCCTTTGGAACTGGGATTCTGAAGAAGTAAAGTGGAATGGAGATTTGATTTAAGTGGTCGATCCCCTGCCTTAACAGTTATTCAACAGTGGAGTTAATTCATGTAAACAAGGGTATGTGGGAAGATGGGGGGGTGCCTATTTCAAAGAACGTGTGTGTGTGTGTGTGTGTGTGTGTGTGTGTGTGTGTATACATATATATATATATATATATACATATATATATATATATATATATATATATATATATATATATATATATATATATATATATATATATATATATATATATATATATATATATATATATATATATATATGGGCCTGGTTCATTTCTACGAAAACACATTTCGCCGAAACTTATGTCGGCAAGACCAAATCGCCGAAAGCACAAATCACCAAAAACTCATTTCATTGAATTTCATTTCACCACAAATAATAGTGGCAGTGTATATACCCTTTTCTCCACTGTAGTGTGATCCTGGAGTTAGAATATATAGTTGGGGGGTGGGGGGGCACAGTCCCTCCACATTGGGGGGTGTGAGTGGCGTATCCCCCACCTAGCTTGAATTATACTATGCAGTTTCTATTAAGAGGGTAAGTACTTTTTAATCAAACTAGGTGGGGGACATAGCCTCCACACCCCCAACTATATATTCTAACTCCAGGATTGCACTACAGTGGAGAAAAGGGCATATACACTGCCGCTACTTATTTCGGTGAAATGAAATTTTGCAAAATGAGTTTTCAGCAATTTGTGCTTTCAGAGATTTGGTCTTGGTGGAATTAAATTCTGCGAAATGTGCTTTCGACGAAATGTACCAGATCCATATTTATATATATATATATATATATATATATATATATATATATATATATATATATATATATATATATATATATATATATACATACATATTGGGTGTGTAACTGCGATGGTGGTGCTGCAGTAGCGTTGTCGCCTCACAGTAAGATGTTGTCCTGTTGGATTCTCAGCTAGAGCGTCTTCTGTGTGGAGACATGCGTGAATGGGCATACCTTCGTTGAAGGTTGTGAGTCAGAGCTGGCAACTCGATACGTAAAAATCTACTGCCAATCATTAGCGGACCGGAGTTCAGCTGTGGCGACCCCTAACCAGGAAAAGCCGAAAGACACAACAACAAGATATTGGGTGTGTGCTTCTGTTTTATTTTCATTTAAAATTTACTATTTAATTGCAATGCCCACTTTTAATAATTTTATGGGATTCATTCCCATGTATTTCAACACCATGAAATTATATAATTTTTATTACTCATCATTTCCCCCATTTCAGGCATTATACCAGTTGTTATATTTATTTTAACTAACAAGGCCAAGTAAGTAGAAGTTAAAATGTTCTCATTTGTACAACAGAGTTACAGTAGTGGAAGTGGATATGATTAATTCCTTAAATTTGAGTGGGTTTGGCACACTCATTAACAGGTGGAAAATCCTTACATATCTAAACATCTATAAAACTGGTTCTGCTCCATTGTAGGAAACTAAAATTAAATCCTTACAAGATGAGAGGATGGAGCAATTGTGTGGGATTAGATACCGGAATTCCCACACATAAAGTTTCTGAAGATGAGTATCTTTTCTCATGTGGAAAAAATCTTTCAATGACAAAAATATATATTTTATAATGACAGCAAAAGAAGACAGATCACCATCTACTTTCTAATGCAATACAGTCCCATTGTCATAGTAAATTATTGGAGGTTAATTCTAGATAAATTTGAAGTATTTGAGGATATAGATACAATGATGCAGGGGTTATTTAGTATTTTCTCTTAGCGGAAGTATGATAACTGCTGCAACCATCTAGATAATCCCTTATATTTTACCACAGGAATTTAAGACCTTTAAGCCACCTGCTCATCTTCCTTGCTTTTGAAGACCTTGTATTTTAGATGACTCAACTAAAACTAAGACTTGTTTTTGTGACATCATTCTATGGTGTTATTTCCTTTTCTGAAAAATGTTTGGGCTATGATGCCACAATGATGCTGTAGGATTCATTCTACTCTCTTGAAATAACAGAAATTTAGAGAAGCAATATGGTGGAAGTCACAGTGTGTCGAAACATGTTAAACTCACTCTAGAATTCTATAAGCCATGGTTCATGGCAGAATAAAATAATTCAGGTGGGGGAGGGGGGGCAGAAATGTATAACTGACTAGGAAGAAATGAGGCTGGAAGTCAAAATTTCCTGCATGCAAACAAAAGTGTGCAGTAGAACAGATGAAACTTACAGATATGGCAGAGAAGAAGTGGACAGATCTAAATGTGAGCTCTGTAAAATTAATAAATAAAAGTTAATGTAAATAATGTGTAAAAGCTTGTAAATCAGCCTTAGGAACCTAATAAAGAAGTTCCTTGGAAAATGTAGGAGATCTTTTTAAACAGCGCATAAAAGCTTTATCAGAAGGGAAAAAGTATGCAGTATCTTTTGCAGAAATCTCCTTAAACATCTTTTAAAATCTCTGTTAGAAGACACAAAGTACATGGCACCTTCACCAACCTAGGCTCTGGATGATTGTCACTGTTGAGGTGACACCCAAACCTTATGTGCAAAAATTAGAAAAGGGGTTGTGGATGGATTTGTGTACATGGATGAGAAGGTAGAACTCTGTATTATTACTCTGCAATATTCTACTTTTGCATTTTAGCATGGAGTATCAACCTACTCTATCCGAAATCTGTCTAATGGTACGCATGATGGAGATTCAAAGCCACAACTTCATGAACCCTCTTGCAGAATTAGCCATGTGGTTTTGAGGGTAGTAGTAACACCCGTGTTGTAAATTGGAATTTGGATCAAAGGTTGGATGCGTATACCATTGTAGGCATATTACTTAAACAAACAGCAGTCTGCTACTTCTGATCAAATACTCTTATCGTCTCTTTCTGTCTGTCTCTGTCTCTCAGGACTATTGCTTTGCTAAGCACTCCTCTCTATCATTGCAAAGAAAAAAAGTGATATACATATATATATATATATATATATATATATATATATATATATATATATATATATAAACAGAAGAGAACTTGTAATGCCTTTATAGCATTAAGGATGCACCATGCTGTCAGTCTCATAATATACATTCTTATGTTAGGAGATATTGATTGATATTTGGTAAGGTCTTAGCTTGTACTTCTTTAATTAGATTTCATGTTGTATAATAAGCTGTTTCCACTTTGTTGGTAAAACTGCATTCCTTATGAGAACTGTCATGTCTCTTTTTTGAAAATGGAATATCTTTTGTCTATTACATGACATTTTGTAAACTTTAATAAACAATATGTGTCAATAAATATTTCAGTAGATTATACAAAATTATGTCATTCCTCGTGATGCACATATTATATCCAGGTATTCTACATACACATCTCATACACTTTACCTATTTTTAATTGACACAATCAGCACAAGTTCAGAATCAAAAATCTATTTCCTTGAATGTTTCCCCAGCAGCATGTGACAGTATACTTCAGAAGATTATGATTATGCCCTGTAAAATAAGCTTCATCCAGTTATCTATGGTTTGATTCCTCATCCTCCATTTGGATACGCTGAACAGGTTTCATACAGTGTTTCCTGATCCCCATTAAAAAAAAAAACACTTCTGTCTAGCAGTTTACCTAGTTAAGAAATTTAAAAAAAGCTTTTTACCACTCTACACCTCTTTACAGTGATAGCAGCTATAGCAGAATTATATCACTTATCTCCTCTATACTGTTAAATATGTTTGCTAAGCTTTTCAGGAAAAAAATGAAAGCATAACAATCATAAAGTAAACGAATCCCAGTATCTACTGAGTCATAAATCTTAAAAAAAAAACAACAAAGTTGTTCTTGACAACATTGAAGACTTCAATAACTACATTAGAAGCATTTTGCTCACCTTACATTTTGAACTAAAATCATCAAACATATTTATTTATTTATTTATTTATTTATTTATTTATTTATTTTAAAAATCAATTTTCTGTTTTCCTAGAGTTCTCATACAGCACAAATAATGCATATGAAGTTGGATCACAAATGGTTGAATAAAATCCCAGAATGCATTTTGTCAACTACACATTTCATTACATTAAATGTCATAGAAAAGTGTAAAAGGGTATAATTAATTACTGCTGGTGTGGTTTACAAGATTTATACCTTGAAAAAAACACCATCATGTTGTATCTCAGCACAGATTCACTTTGTGTGGTGTTTTCTCTTTTCTTCATGGCTGTGTGAGCTTGGAGATGGTTGGTTGGTTGGTTGGTTGGTTGGTTGGTTGGTTGGTTGGTTGGTTGGTTGGTTGGTTGGTTGGTTGGTTGGTTAGTTAGTTAGTTAGTTAGTTAACTCAGGTAGAGCACTGATCCAAATGGACATACTTCAGTTTCAGCCAAGACAAATATAAATGACAGACGAGAAGCAAGTTAATAAGAGTATTATGAATAAAAACAAAATATTGTGTGTAGATAGCAATGAATCAATAACAGTAATAATAATAGGAACAGATGTCACTTATTAGTGTAGGGAAATAATGTGAGAATGACAAATGTGCTTGACTGGTAAAAGGGAAGGGAGGGTAAAGGGGAGAACCCCCCCATAAAGGGATGCTGGGACCATGCTCCCCTGAAAAAAAAAAGTTTTGAAGGAGTATGTCCTGTATTTGACATTTTTATGAAATGTGATTCTGTGAAGTGCGTCGGCAAAGAAATATTTTCAGTTTATCTTAATCAACCTTTTGTGATTCAATCATATGAGCAGCTGCATTGGATTTATACAAATACCCCAGTATTCCACACTCTTAAACAAAGCTCACCTTTCTTGTGAATGACTACAGGATCTGAACCCACATGTGATGTGATGGGAGTGCCTCAGAATGCTGTTTTTCCTGCTGTTTGTCATGATGGTGGAGAAGCCTAAGCATGTATACTTTTCTGCAATTACACTGATGCACCATATGCTGCCTATTTCCAGACAATGCAACAGTTCTTCCTTTGATGTAGGGTTTACTCCCTCCATCCTGTTCCTCTACCCACTCAGTCTTCGTAACAGCATCCTTGAATGCTACTATTTCAAGTAAATTGGAATGGGACTACACTTGGATGTATGTTAAAAAAACATTCCCCAGCAAAGCAGTTCTCAGCTTTTGTCATTGAAACAACCTGACTTCAGATTTTCATCTGAGATCCCAGCATATATCTATTCTTGGCTTAAACCTCAAAACTATAAAGATAAACATGTATCTAGCATCCAGTTTGGCAAACATTAAGCAACAGTTACAGTCAGTGTCAACCAGACTCCCACAGGAAACTGTGAAATGTTTGCTAGAAGTACTTATAGTCGATTGTCTATATTTTCTTTGCAGTTTTTCAGTTTCTGCTTAGATCTGACTAAAGTTCATCACATATATCCATTCAAGTTTTATTCTGCTAGGGGCAATGTGTCACCTGCATCATGATCATTCAGTGTTCAGAAATAAGTTAATGCATCTATTCCTCCCGCGTCAAGCATGTGGCATGCCATCCTTCACATTATGTGAACTTGGTTACTCATTTCCTTCCAGACATTCTCGTAGTGATTCTTCTTTTTTTGATCAAAGACCTTCTTAGACATCTTTCATGGAGTGTAGTTTGGTTATGCATTATCTTGCCAAGAATTAAATGGTAAATAGCCATCACTGCAATTATACAGTCTGAGTCCGATGATGTTTTTTTTTTTTTTTTTTTTTTTTTTTTTATTAAAGCTAACTTTCTTAGCAACTGGTTCTAGACCATTTACCTATGTACCTCTTAAAAAAGGCATGTGTCTTCTCTGTGTACCATGTCCCTTAACAATAGGATACATAAAAAGCCCACTGTTAGAAACAGATTGTTCCAGCTGACATTTGTTAGTTCTGTAGTCTGTGGCTATCACTTTCTCTCCTACAACAAAAGTTGTCAAGGAACAATTAGCTGCCTTTTGATGTCATTATAAGGAGGTCCAATATTCATCAGCATGGGAGAATGAGGGTAACAGACCATGTTGCTTTGCCAAGGATGATCTGCACATGTCCCCTCAAGGCTTTATAATACTGGCTTAAAATTTATCTACTCTTACAGTGGCTTTTTTAGGCAATGCCAAATTGGCAAATCTATCAACAGAGCAAACATCAAAGGTGTTATTGCTCAATACCAGGAGCCTTAATAAAAAGCCACACTCCCTCCAAGCCCTCCTCACATTCGAGAATATAGGCATCTGTACAGTCAATGACACATGGTTAAAATCTGCAGAGAGTATCCCAGCAGCACAAAGCTTCAGTGCCTTCCACACTTTTAGACCAGTAGATGCACAAACACAAGATAAAGGTGGAGCTGTCTTGATATACATCAATAAAAAGCAAACCTCTAGGTTTATCAAACACATTCTTTAGTATGTAGTTCCTCTACATGCGGATCACTACAGATAAAATCCCATACCATATCCTAGCCAGCTATAGGTCACCCTCCATGTTTGAAAAAGCTCACAATGCATACTTGGACCTACTGGAGACACCTGCCATCTAACCTATACCCTACTCATTGGAGGCTAATTACTCCTTTTTAGACTGGGAACCCTACACAACAAAAGGAAAATACTATGACAAAAATCAGGAAGGGTAATTCAAACTAAATAGGCAACTAATTGGGCTAATTAAGTAAAAAAAAAAACAACTTTGACATTAAGATTGTCTCCTAGGTGAAAGATAATCAAAAGGCCCTCTTTAGCTATATCAGAAACCTCAAAGGCAGCATGCAGCAATGTGCTGAACTGGTGGCTAAGGGTGCCACAGTCATTAAGCCTGGTGATATGGCAAATTAGTTAGCAGACAAATTAATTTCCAACTTTATCCCCATCTCACCCCCAACCATCCCCCAAGAAATACCCTAAAACATAAACCCTCCAACTATAACACATTAAATTTCCACAGCTCTGATAACCATAATTCTAACTGCCTTTAATTGGCTCAGTTGTCCACTGTTGACAGTACACAAATTCTACTATCTGATACTTGCTATTATATGCTTCTCAATTCTAAAGCATCTATACTTGTTCTGCTAATGTTTACATAACTGTTACTCCCTACATTTTTTCTTAATAGTCATTGTATAATCCTTTTTCACTCTGATATGAGTATATCTGTTATATTGACATGTTTATATTTGTTGTATAACATTGTAGTTTGTTTGTATAGTTTGATTTTTTTTCTTCTCTCCTTTTTGATATTGTAATGTGGAGCTTTTCTCTCCTGGCCTTCGCTGAAAAAAGGCAGTAGCTCAGTCAGACTATCCCGGTCAACAAATGTCAAATAAATAACTATAACTAGGGAGCATACACTGGCTGTGCTCCCTAAAGCCAAGAGCATTCTCTGTAATAAGCTCCCCATCTATATGAAGCAGAGTTCCTTTCTAACCCTATTTAAGTGCAACTTGGGCCGATGGAGGAGTAATTGAAAATTCACCCCTGGTTTGGCACCTATGTCTCTGATGGACATATGCAGTCAATAAATCATCCCCTATATAAATCAAATTTGTGGGTCATATGTCTGTTACACAGTGAGGTTTATATGGTTCCTAGAGGTTGTTAGCCTGGTATACACCTACAAGCCTGCACATGTTATGCCCTAACATACACATATCTGGTTTCATCAGTTTCAATCGGAAGACTGAATTTGCATTCGAGAACAACGCACTTGTGGCAGTTTACTGATGGCTGTCTGTATAGCATTAAGTGAGAAGGAAAAATGTATGTCCTGACTTGGGGAAACTTGCCCTTAGGATTCATAGTATTCACAGCCTTCCTGATCATTTGTACAAATTGTTCAGCCAGTCCTTTTCTGGGTTGGTAGTGTGGTGTAGCTACAGAGTGTTTGACACCATTTTCTTTCTTAAATTATTTGAATTCTACTGAACAGTATTTTAGACCATTAACAGTAACAATTTGCTCCAATGGTATATTTCTTACAAACATTGTTCTTAATATTGGTACAGCATTTTTAAACATCATGGACTAAGAATAGATTACTTTGAGATATTCTGAGTGTACATTCACAACAATTAGGGACATAAAGACCATGAGGACACCGGAAGAGTCAAGAAGAATATGTTGGTCTGGTGTAGATGGCCATTCCCATTGATGTGGGGATGTTGGCAGTGGTGCAGTTGGAATACTTGACATCTATTACAGTTTTAGCTAAGCTTTCAATTTCATCATTAGTACTATGCCAACATGTAAAGCTTCAGACAAGGGACTTCTTGTATAATTGTTCCCAGGTGCCTCTTATATATGTTATCAGGTACTCCGGAATACAAACTGGATGGAATTACCACTTTAAGCTATATAACAAGGTTCTCTGACATGTAAACAGCTATTGCATCCTAGCAGAAGATGTTATTGAAACAAACTATCACCTCTAGGCCTTCTTTTTAGAAACAGCACATACATTTTACTAGTACTGGAGAAATTGTATTTCAGCACTAAAAATCAATACATTTAACAACTGATGTGTTGTGCAAATTTGCAGAATTTATAGTTCTAGTATCCTCTGTCTTTTAATATGGTCACTGTAAAAGCCTATTAGAATTTCCGTGTAACTATTCCTTTATATTCTGTGTTACTGAAATAACTGGATCACCATCTGTGTGGCTAGCTGTTTGCAGCTATCATGGAAAACCATATATTGGATAGATGGTGGAAAGAGGTGTCTGATCCTATGTAGCTGTCATAAATCTTTTTTTTTACAGTTAATGGCTAAATGTTCTCACCCCCAAATCCAGTCTAGGGATTTTTAACTCTGTCTGGGCATAGTCATATTCTGCTTTATTCAGGGACTTTGAAGTAAATGCTGCAAGTTTCTCAGTGCTATCCTGTAATTTATGCAACAGGATATGGATGATTCTGTAAACAGGCAAAGGTGTGATCATTTCTTCTTCTTTTATGTACACATGTTTTCAGCCAATTTCTATGTAGACTCTCTCTGTAGCAATGCATACATGCATGTGTCTGTCTGTCTATCTTTCTGTCTGTCTATATATCTATCCACCATACATCCATCTGTCCATTTTCTAAACCACTTGTCCTGGTGAGATTTCTGGGGGTGGGGTAATTTTTATTTATTTATTTATTTAGTTAGTTTGTTTACTGGGGTACACTGATAACAAGACCATTTACAAGCATAGCCCGGGTGAAGAGATTCACAAAAAATAAAAAAAAGAACAAATTCACGGAGTACTCACAGAAGGTAGATAACCCACATACAATTTATATAGTATGTAAATATTATTAAAAGAGTAGAAAAACAAATGTAAATTAATTTTAGTAATAAATATGAGAAGGAAGCCGCAGGTGAAAACAGTGGGTCAAAGTTGGAGTGATGCGGGTGAGGAGGGAATTAGGTTATGTGTCCTGTGGAAAAGCTCTTACAGTCAGATTTTTGTTGGAGGTGTCTTTTGAGCTGCTCTGAAAACAGGGAGACAGAATACTTCTTTTAGGAAAGAGGGAGAGGGTTTGCCTGAGTTTGGGTGCAAGAATGGAGAAGGTATGATCAGAACATTGTAGTTTGATTTGGGGTATCAGGAGTGATGGAGTTAATTGTGAGCAGCTGTGGAGGTTATAGGGGTTGTTTTATTAAGGAGTCTGGCTGCAAGAGATGAGAAAACACCTGACTGAAGTAGTTTGAAAAGAAGATTCCCTAGGAACAGTTCAACTCTGTAGGAGACCAGGAGCCATTTGGCTTTGGAGAGGGTAATGCAGTTGTGTTCCTGAAGGTGGGGATTGGAAATCAATTAGCAGATTTTATTTTTGATGGACTGTAGAGAGGATGATTTTTTTAGAGCCTGTAGCTATGATGGGAAGCCGTATTCAAGCTGAACAAGAAAGACTCCTTTATCTGTTGAAACTCTCTGGTCTGGAAAGAAAGAGAGACATTTTCCAGGACCAGAATAAAAGAGAACTGGTCTTTTTCCTGATGTTTTTAATGTAGCTTTGGAAGTTAAGTGACTGGACTAGCCATAAACCTAAGCATTTAAAGGATGTGGCTGTTTCTTTTGTAGAATCATTGAGATCTGCAATTCTGAGATATTTAAGAGTTTTTTTTTTCAGATTTATGAGGTTCCAAATATCATACTTATTGTTTTGTAGGGGTGCAGGAGTAGTTTATGGATGTTTAGCCAAGAATTAAGGGAATGGAAGTCAGATTTAAGCTAAGTTTGAATTGCTAAATGTGCAGGACCGGATCAAAGAATAACCATGTCATCTGCATAAATTATGATAGGAAGGGCAGGAAGATCAGAGGGTGATTTGTTAATAAAGATTGAAAATAAAATTGGGGCAAGTATGGATCCCTGGGGTACTCCTCTAGTAAAGGATGCTGAAGGTGATAGGGATGAGCCTAATTTGACTCTGAAATACCTATTTGTAAAAAAAATATTGGAACCATGTGACATTGTTCAGGCTAACCCTGATTTCTTGGTGAGAGTGAAGGAGAAGGAAGTGGTCAATAAGATCAAAAGTTTTGGTAACACCAATAAAAAGAGCTCCTGAAATGTTTCCTTTATCCATGTTGAGTAGGATCTCATCTGTAGGTGACCATAGTGCTGCCACTGTGCTACAGCCAGTCCAGAATCCATACTGTTTAAGAGTGAGCAGGTATTACTGTTGAATGTAAGTGAACAGTTGGTTGTAGATTCATTCTTCCAAGTATTTTACCAGATGTGGAGAGGATGGAAATAGGGAGCAAGTGGGAGGCATTTTCTGACTGAGGCTGTTTGGGAAGGTGTTTAACAACATCAGTTTTCCATATCTCTGGCACTGTATTTTGAGTTAAGCTGAGGTTATAACTATGGAGATGAGAAGTTGTAAGGAAGTCTTTGCAAAGTGATATAAACCAAGGGAATAGGTCATTGGCATCAAGGTGGGTGCATCCAGTTGCATGTTCTCTAGTAGGGGGTCAAGGTCTTTGTGTTTAATTAAAAAAAACAGAGGTGGGGGATAAAAGGAGGGGGGCTGGGTCAGTTGGTGGGGAGGGTTAGAGGTTGCGGTCATAGGTAGGTGGCTGAATTCCTTGAGAATGTCAGAGGTTGAGACTTGGCCTTGAGAGGTCTGGATGGTGATAGGGGTCGAGTTGGGATCTGTGACTTTTTGCTTCTGAGAATATTTACATCATGCCAGAAATGTTTGGGTTTGCCTAACAAAGCAAATTGTTTGTTTTTGCAATAGTATGGCTTGCTTAGCAAGGTTGTGTGAAGAGGTAAAGGCAGTACGATTTCCTGGTAAGGGGTTTTATCTCCCTGAAGACCATGTATTGCTCTTAAGTTTGAGCAGAGATTTCAGTTCAGTGGTTAGCCAGGGGGTTTTGTTGTATTTGAAAAAAACTCTGTGTGAGAGGGAAGAATTTGTCTTGAAGGTGAAGGATGGTATGTGTAAGAGCTGTGCAGGTGAGTTGGTAACAGGAGACATTTCAAAAGTTCCTATGTGTTTTTTGAGATTGTCTGTATTGATGGTGGATTTGGGTCTGAAGGAAACTAATTTTAGAAGCAGTTATGGCGGCTGGTCGATAATTTAGAAGGTTATTTGAGAATGCTAATAAACCCAGCAGAGCAAACCAAATTTTCTTATCCCAGCAGCTGCCTATAGTTTGTCATGCAGGATTCCCAGGTTTTTCCAGACAAGTTGATTACATTGATGTTATTATACAGCTGTCTTCTTAGCAGGCTTATTCTGGTATTTATAGAATGTTTCTTAAAGCTGGATATGACACAACTGAAAAATTGTATTCATGGACCTAAAGGCTGTACTACTGAGCAAGGCTGGAGTGCATCCCATGGTAAAATGGACAGTTATACATAGTTAAGAACCTACATTAAAGGCTGGACACACATTTCAGTCTGCATGGTGGGTTATGGGAAACATGGTGGATAGAAAACATGCAAATAAATTATACAATACAGTAAGTGTTTGGTCCTATTACTGAGACATCATTCATCTAAAAAAATAAATAAATAATATATATATATATATATATATATATATATATATATATATATATATATATATATACATATATATATATAGAGAGAGAGAGAGAGTGCAATAGCCAAAGAACTTAGGATATCTATTTGCAAAACATAAGATTAACTGTCAGCTTCTCTTTATAACCTCAGGCAAATGTGGGAGAGTATCCATATTTACTAGGGATCCTATTATAGTATGTCAAGTCCTAGATGACATAAACCTGTTTTATTGTAAAAGTCAATGTAACCATTAGCAAAGACTCCTAAAATATAATTGCCAACTATAGACTCCAATCTATTGTTTTTTTTTGTTTTTTTTTACTGTTGGAGTTCTACATTCTAAATCATTTCTTGTTTTGTTTTTTCACAAGTCAATCCTTGGATGTCTAAGTAACTAATACAAACAGCAGTAGTAGCATTTTTAGGATTTTAAGGTGATGTTAACAATACATTGAGGGAGACAATACAATGAAATATGCACAGGTAATTAAGTGAAGTGCAAACTGCGGGCTTTAGAAAAAAGAAAAGATAGAAGTCACAACTGAGATAGAACACTCCCTTGAAGTTCATGGGGAGTACTAGAGAAATAGCAAATGAAGTGAGCAAAGAGAAATATAAAATAATAGAAGTGTTACTTAATGCATACACAATGCAGGACAACAGAACGCTTAAGAGATACATTACCTAGAGCTATAAAAACGTAAAGTAAACAAGAGATAGAGACTGACATATTAAAACCCTGTAAGGATTTTTTTATCTGATTGTAAGGCATATATAACTGGTTCCGTCTTAGGGAATATAGTACCGTTTGGACAAATCCAGTATCTGTATTTTGAGATCAGTGAAAATACCAGCTTCAGCAAGCATAGTTGCGCAGTATACTGGGAAACATACATGTGGGATTATTTGCATTTACTTTATGCAAGAACATAATATGCCTCATTTTATAGATAAATCTGTTGTCAGTTACAAAAGATCCTGTAACATTTTTCAAGAATTTGTTGTTCTAAAGCCTGTCAACCGCTTTTATTTTCTTTTTCCCCTAGAAACAACTGCAAAAGAAATACAAGTTTTCACTTGCTACACGTAGACTAGAAATTGTTATAAATTTATCAGTTAGAAATGTTCTTGAAGTTTCTACAAAGTAAAAAAAAACAAAGTCAAAACTCTAAGCTAAGGAAGAACAATGTAGTTTTAAAAATGTAAAACTGCTAATACAGATGTAGCTGCCAATTGCAATCTGTCTTCTCCTTCTCTCAGGAGTCTCTTTTTCTTCCCGAGCATGATGTCTATTGTACACGTTTATAGGTTCATAGGTTCATAGGTTGGTACTAGGCTATCGGCCCTAAGGCCTATGCAAGCCTAGCCATAACAATTCCCTGGAAATTTTTTCCCACAATATTTACTTCTCTGGGCCCCTGTCTAGCAGGGCGACTGACATGATCCCCGGGGTGAATTTCTTATCTCCCATACAATCATCAAGGTTCCTTTTGAAGAGGGCCAATGAGGTGCTCTGCTTGACATGTATGGGCAGTCTATTCCAGAGTATGGGGAGTCTCTGGGTCAGGAACCTATCCCTCCAGCATGTTTTGTTCATTGTGATGATAAGGTTTAGTTCCCTGGAGCATGTGGCTCTGAGGGATTGGGATTTCTTTAAGTGGAGGATGTCCAACAGCTCAGGGTTTGACATGGCCTTGTATGTTAAGCAGAGATCGCCTCTGAGTAAACGATATGCCACAGAGTATAGCTGGAATTTTTTTAGACGGTCAGCATATGGCATCTGCTTTAGGCCTGTGATTCTTTTAATGAGGTATTTCTGTGGCCTTTCCAGCTGTTGCAGATGTCTTGTGAGGTACATACCAAATGGGGCATTATACTCTATAATGGGTCTAATGAGGGATGAGTACAGTGGGACAATGACCTCCTTTTTTCTGGATGAAAATCCCTTAGTGATGAGGTGTGCCACATAGAAGGATTTCTTGACTGTTGTGGTGATGTGGTTATCGAAAGTGAGACCACTGTCCACTTGTGTCCCTACGTCTCTCATCACACTTTCGATGTTTAGTGTCCTGCCACCTCTGTGGTAGTTCATGGGTACATGTTTTTTTCTCTAAGACATTTTATATTTATCTTTTTGTAACTTTTGTGTTTGACACTTTGAGCTTGCTTGCAGACAAGCCTTTTTCTTTTGCAGTATATATAAACTTTATGTTTTTGTGCAAGTCTTATATTTCCTATAACTGTAACTCAGACTTGTAATTTTCCTTAACTGGAGCTTTTCTCTCCGGACCTCCACTGAAAAAGGACCTGTGTCCAGTCTGACTTTCCCGGTAAACAAATGTTAAATAAAAAAATAAAATAAAAAGATCTTTCAAAATAATTCTTAACTTTTACCAACATAAAGAAATAGCCTGCATTTGTGATCATACTTCTTAATAACACATAAACATTACTTAACAGTAAATGCATCTTCAGGTGCACAACCACACACAAACATTACTTAACAATAAATGCATCTTCAGGTGCACAACCACACACAAACATTACTTAACAGTAAATGCATCTTCAGGTGCACAACCACACACAAACATTACTTAACAGTAAATGCATCTTCAGGTACACAACCACACACAAACATTACTTAACAGTAAATGCATCTTCAGGTACAAAACCACACACAAACATTACTTAACAGTAAATGCATCTTCAGTTGCACAAACACACACAAACATTATTTAACAGTAAATGCATCTTCAGGTGCACAACCGCACACAAACATTACTTAACAGTAAATGCATCTTCAGGTGCACAACAACAGACAAACATTATTTAACAGTAAATGCATCTTCAGGTGCATAACCACACACAAACATTACTTAACAGTAAATGCATCTTCAGGTGCACAACCACATGCAAACATTACTAAACAGTAAATGCATCTTCAGGTGCACAACCACACACAAACATTACTTAACAGTAAATGCATCTTCAGGTGTACAGTCACTACCATCTCCATCTATTACTATCAAACACCATGGGCAGTATTCATAGTTATCATATGAATGTGTGTCTGTGCTGTCAGCAAATGAGTGCAGCAAAGTTGCAATTCATAAAGGCCACTTACACTAATGTGTGATGGCTATGAATAAACCTAAGCAAATGAAGTCAGAATGAGATGCAAAAGAGAAATGATATAAAGCAGTGTCTGCTAATAAAGCATTTTCTCACCTATTTGCAATTCATAGTGAAATTTCCCACTTTTCCAAGCCGTCCATAGATACATTTTATATAAAGGGGAGTTTTGCCAATCCTATCGACTTTGCAGTCCATAAAAATGCTTTCATTTGCTGATAGCCCTGCTATTCTGTGTTGCAAAATGCTTGTCTTGGCTGAACAAATACCGCTTATACCAGTTGTGCTCACTGGCCAAGAAGGCTGAGATATAGGAAGAGGGTAACTCACTGTAATTTGAATAATCAAGAGGTACTTGATTGGTTTAGAGTGGACATGGATATTATAAGGGTATTAGTGAATATGTATAACACCCCCACACACACATGGATACTAGAGGAATGAATGAACTTCCTATCCATGTCGATACCAAGGTGCATATAGCACTCATTATATGTTACATGGGGAACTTTCAGAGAAAGACTGGAGAGATGGTGGATATCTTACAGGCTTCTGCATCAAGAAAACTGCAGCAGTTCCTGGATGCATGCTTAGCACATGTGGCAGAATACATCTATTTCCTGGTGTCACCTCAAGACCAAGCCAGGCCTATGTGTGCCCCTTCTGGGGCGGCATGTTTCCCTGATGTACTTGGTGCAATAGATTGCACCCATGGTGGTGTAATTAGGGCCTCTTCTAGTCTACAGGGTGAGTGGTATCACAATAGGAAGGTCTACCATTCCATCATTTGCAAGGCAGTGTGCTATGCATGAGGGTGCATCAGCAACATCCCTGCTCAGCATCCTAGCAGTTCACACAATTCCAGTATCTGGGGCAGTAGCTCACTCTACTGCCTCTTCCTACGTGGTAGAATTCCCAATGGTCATCTTATTGGAAAGTACAAAAACATTTTTTTCTATTTTATTTAAGAAGTTAATCATGGTAAAATGTATTGCTGAATACTAAACAAATGTTCCTTTATTTTTGTATTCCCACTCTCTATCTTTGTTTTTTTTTTTTTTGTTTTTTTTGTTTGTTTTTTGTCCTTCAGGTGATATTAGATATCTCATGTTCTTCTTTCGGATTTTCCCGGTTAGGGGTCACCACAGTGGAACTCCGGTCCACTAATGATTGGCAGTAGATTTTTATGGTGCCAAGGTGTCAGCTCGACGCCCAAGCTTCAATGAAGGCATGCCCATTCACACATGTCTTTTGAATGCCACTCGACTGCAGGGAAGACATGCAGACTCCACAAACAGCAAAACCTCTTGTGTAGTTCCACAGAGTCAAGTTGAATTCATGTTTCCAAAATGCAAAACTTTAAATCCAGATCATTTGAACAGCTGAGTTTATTGACTAAAATATTGTTATGGGTGTAACAACCAGTTAACTGATTCAGTATAAAAGGAAGGTTCTGAAGTGTAATGGCTGTTCTGATGAAGTCCCCTTGCTGCTTGTTGAGGGACGAAAGTGCTTAACAGTCTTTTTTATTTTTTGTGATTTAGTCAATAAAATCGACTGTTCAAATGATCTGGATTTAAAGTTTTACATTTTGGAAGCATGAATTTGACTTGACTCTGTGGAACTACACAAAAGGTTTTGCTGTTTTATGAGTGATTCTGTTTACCTCTTTGTTAACTGGTATGATGTACTTCTTGACATTGGATATCTGCTGGACACCATTGAGAAATCTGAGTGGAGCTGCAGAAGAGACCTACAACACATCCCTATTCCAAACCCATACTGTCATCAGGGTGGTCTTCTGTATGACCCAGCTACTATGTGCAGGTTGCATTCTGCACATGATCATATGCCAGTCTGGTGGCAAAGTGACCCATGCTCTCACAGCAACTTCTAGTCCCAGTCTCACTGTGACTAATAATGACCAGCTGGCAGCAGTAGTAAGGGACCCCATGCTCCAGGCTTGTGCAAAGCATACAGTTGCTCAGGTGAAGAGCTGGCATCTAGCCCAGAACTATGACTATGACAGTCAGTTTACTGTTTCTTTTCTTGTGAAAAACACATAAAGTATAATTATTGTATGCAGTGATATTAGTGGGCTATGCTGCATAGTGTATGGTCTGCTGTCATTGTTCCTCTGACATTCCTTTCCATCTTTATTTTTTTTTTTACTTCAGAACAGATACTCATATTATTGTTTGCAGATGTCACACCTGATTGCTCACTGACTCCTTCAGTGATGTCTTAAGACATCATATAAGTAATAATCACATCTTTAACTGTTTTGCACAATAAACTATAGTGAAGTGATGACATGAGTATGCATGTACTGGATATCCTCAAATTGGTCAGTTAGTAAAAACTGATAATTCAGTATTTAACTTGAGTTCATGATTTGCATTTGAATAAAAATGTATCATTTTTTTATATCATGCAATGTTTTCTCAGTTTAAATTATTTTGTCCATTGGGGTACTGCACATCAGATTAGGTCATTTTGTCATACACAATAATTTGTTGCCTCAGAGACAAAAAATATAATTTGTGCAGTGGTGAGGGTGAAGTGGCAGTAGTGTTCGTTTACATGACAGGATACTCATTTTAATCTGTAATTTTTTCATAACTGTGTTCCCCTGAAAACGTATGTATTACTACTTTTAAATTGTAGGTAACTGCCAGCTGAAAAAACAGTAATACATAGAACATTAGTGTTAATGGTTGTAATTAGATGTTATGACATACAGATTTCTTTCCACAGTTTCATGAGGATTTAAGCAGCACCAATACAGGAATGAAATGCAAACAATTGAAAAGTGCCCTAAGTCCCCCCTCTTTTTTTGTAAATAACTGATTAACTTTTCAGTTAAGCATTGACCTGTATTTATGAAGGTCAAATTTTAGGTAACAGAAATGTCACACTTGATTTACAGTAGGTCAAGGTCAAATGCATGAGACGCATCTCCTAACGATAAGCTAGGTGATACTGCAACAGATTTTGAAGAGGAGCTGTCATTACAACTGGAAGGTGAATTCATTATGTCATGATCTACTTGATGCAGGTGATCCTGCAGGCACTGATATAACAGTGCTGTGGGACTGTGATCAGGACCTCAAATGAAAGGTTTCGCTAAGTGTAGGTGAAAGCTGATGTGGCCTCCATAAAATCTGTTGTGCTTTTACCTCCTGACTAATTACAGTACTTTCTTGTGAAGCACTTGTAGTCTCATGTGATCTTCCCCACATTTCTGCATAGTACCTGGATCTTTACAACTTCCAAGACTGACTCATGCTTGAGTGTAGGAAGTACTAACTAGTGTACCAATGGAGGAAGCCATGGATGCCTGATGTGCCACCATACAACACAACAGTGTTATCATGGTATTATCCTACTCTGTGCCATTTTCAAGTACTGCTGGAAATCCTGACACTTATACTGGAGTACTCTAACCCCTTCCAGCTGTCTGTGCAGTGATCTGTGCCCCTACAATGTCATGGCACATTTGCTGCTGGGCAGCCAATGCATTATCTCTTCCCTGGGGTAGGTCTAACAAATTCCTGTGCCTGGCTCATCTTTGTAAAGCTGTCTCAAAGCTCAAAGTGTTCATCTGGGTTTGGAGATATTGGTGTAAAGGTGAATAGGTTACCCTCTTGTATAAATGTGATTGTAATGTCAGCATGGGCATGACTTTGTGATGCACTGTCACAGAGTTGCTAACATGTTGTGGGGTGTGAGATCCTACCATTAAACTTGAGGACTATATGCAACTTTCCTCAGGCTGCCTCATACATATAACTATGATATCACCATCATTATCATAATCTTCAACAGCCATTCGCTGCAGATATTCTTTGCTACTGACCCTGTAAAAAGTTATTTGAAAACATTACTAATACAGAACTAGCATACACTACTGAATGCTTATTAAAGAGGTGTGGGGGGCACTTACCATACACACTACCTTCATTGCCATTCTGTGTAGGTGTGGAAGGCTCACCAGTTAACAGTAATTGTCATGTGTTTAATATAATCATTCCATTTCAGAATTCAATTATCTTTATAAATATATGTTACTGTTTTTAAACTAACCTTCCTAAGCAGGCAAGTGCTGCTGCTGCAGACATTGGTAACAGTCAGTGTCCAAACCACTTCTGATTATTCCAGTGCCATCATCTTCTGTGTCACAGTCATCCCCATGGATGGAGATGAGGTATTCCTCACCTGGTGTTAAAGGGATAATGGTTAGGGACCCCTACCCAGTACTGATATGGGCAATTACATTCTGTTTCATCTTACTTCTAGCACATCCTACCATATTTTTTGTCCTCTTCTTGTCTATGTTCATGCATAGTTTCTTCCACTGACTGCATTAATGTCCAGGACAACTTGATTGCAGGCCTCTCTTTACCAAACAGACATTTACAATATGTCCTAAGGGCTGCCATGAAGATATAGTTTTCCTCATGGCTGAAGTTATCCTTTCTCTGCCTTAGTCTCTTGTTCTGCATCATTAGTTTACATGAAAAAATATGCCGCAGTTGTGCACAAAAATGTTTGATGTAATTGCCAGTTAAAACAGTACAACAATGACAACATTCCTATCACCCTCATAAAAAGATGTAGGTAGCACAAACCCCATAATTACATGCACACAAAAAAATCTCATTTCAGCCAAGTAAAGTTGTGCTACATTAATGTCTGCAGTTTCATAAATATATTCATAATAGTAAAGCAATGCTTAACAGTCTCAACCTTCCCCTAGCCTCTACCGCTGTCTTGTATTCATAATACTGTCACTCATTTCCACTGCTGCTGTAAATATTTTCCATTTACAAATGACAACTTTAAAGTAGTCACTAAAGCCATTGTAACATGTCCATCATGTCAGTAACACAGTTCTCAAAGTGACCTCACTAATTTTACATCATTTTAAGTAATTCTTATTAATTTAAAATATTTATATTATTTTTTCTGACTTTAAAAATTCTGTGGTTTCACAAGTCATTTGTTGGTTACCTTGAGTAATAGCAAATTAATATGGTGGTGTTAAAATATTTTAAGTAAATTCAGGCCCATTTACGCATTCTGTATGCAAATAAGACCATTTTACATGTATCTCTATGAATTGCAATAATTTGCAAATGTGTACAGCCACTTATGCATGTAAATCACTCTTGACTGCTCTTGAACCCTGCCTCAGCTTGATATGCATCTGTTGGGGACAGCAGCGGAGTCTGCAGCTGTCCTCCTCATTTCTCAGTGTGCTCTGGAAACATCCAGATGGTTGCAGGTATGCTCAAAGCTGAATATATTTAGGAAAAAAAATGAAGCCATATGCATCAGAGTTTGCACAACTATGAAGTATAACATCTGTCCATTTTACATCATCTGGCCCACCTACTAACCTCAAACCACTCAACATTTAATAAAGTTTGTACACACACATACACATGGAGGAATATTTATTTCTGCAACCCCCCCCCCCGAAAAAAACTAATTATAGTACTGCTGCTGTGAAATTGCATGAATAAATGGCATTCAGGTATAAGCTGGTATTCACAGTCCAAGGCTTCATATTTTCATAGTGGTAATCTGTGAAGGTAGGTGCTATGTGTTCATGCAAATCATGGTCATTCAGGATGAATACATTAATGTGGACACATTTTTATGAACAGACCTTCCTATTGCAAAAGCATAATATACTTAAAACATGATCGATACAATACAGGGACAGCAGATATGCAGATAAGGAGCATTACACATTTGCATATTAGTAGGATTCATAGAGATGAATCATTGATGAGCTCATTTGCATACCAGTTGTGTAAATTTCTCTGAATTTATGCCAGTAAACAGCAATTTAACAGAAGAATATAGAGCTACAAGGGGAAGAGAAAATTTTAATTTGGTGTCAGGCACATGCTTAAGCATATATGGGCGGATGACTGAACGAGTCATTGGGTGAAATGTTTCATTTTCATGGTTGGACATACCACTATAGGGGTTAGTGGGGAAATGTTTCATTTGGTGTTGGGCAAGCTTGTGCATATTTGGACATACTGCTGAAGGGATTGATTTGCGAAATGTTTTATTTTAGTGCTTGTGCTCATTTGGAAATACTGATGGAGGGACTGGTGGGGTAATGTTTCATTTTGGTGCTTGTGCACACTTGGACATACTGCTGGAGGGATCACTTGGGAAAATGTTTCATTTTGATATCAGGGATAGGCTTGTGCATACTTGGTCAGACTACTGAAAGGATCATTGGAGAAAATGTTTTGTTTTGGTGTTTGGACATACTGATGAAGGGGTTTTGGGAGGAAATGTTTCATTTAGTGTCAGAGACATGCTTGAACATACCTCTGAAGGGATCACTTAGGGAAATATTTCATTTTGGTGTCAGTAGTGTGCTTGTGCATAGCTGTGCACACTACTAAAAGGGTCATTGGGGGAAATGTTTCATTTAGAATCATTTGGAGTCAATGAAGTGCTTGTGCATACATGGAAATACTGCTGAAGGGATCGGTAGGGGAAATGTTTCTTTTTGGTGCTTGGACATATGGTGAAGGGATGGGTGGGGGAAGTGTTTCATTTTCATTCTTATGCATACTTGGACATACTGCTGAAGGGAATCCATGGGGAAATGTTTCATTTTGGTGTCTGTGCGTGTTCAGACATACTACTTGGGAAAATGTTTCATTTTGGAGTCAGGAGGCGTACTTGTGCATAGATGGGCAGACTACTGAAAGGGGTCATGGGGGAAAATTAAATTTGGAGTCAGTAAATTCTTGTGCATACATGGGTAGACAATGGAAGGTATAATTGGGGGAAATGTTTCATTTGGAGTCAGTGAAGTGCTTGTGCATACTTGAACATACTACCCAAGGGATCAGTAGCAGAAATGTTTCCTTTTTGGTACTTGGACATACTGCTGAAGGGATCACTTGGGGAAATGTTTAATTTTGGTGCTTGTGCATACATGGACATACTGCTGAAGGGATCGATGGATACATTTTTCATTTTGGTGTTTGGACATACTGCTGAATGGATCATTTGGGGAAATGTTTCATTCTGGTGCTTGTGCATACATGGACATACTGCTAAAGGGATAGTTGAGGGAAGGGTTTCATTTTAGTGCATGTGCATACTTGGACATACTGCTGATGGGATCAGTGGGGGAATGTTTCATTTTGATGTGTGCACATATTTGGATGTACTGCTGAAGGGATTAGCAAGGAAATGGTTTGTTTTGGTGCTTGTGCATACATGTACATACTACTGAAGGGATTGATAGGGAAATGTTTCATTTTGATGCTTGGGCATACTTAGACATACTGGTTAAGGGATCACTTGGGGAAATTTTTCATTTTGGTGCTTGTGCACATTAGGACAAGCTGCAGAATTGCTGGTCAAAATAATTTATTTTATACAATTTTAGTGTTTTGCATACTTAAACAAGCTACTGAACAGTTTGCTGGGGGAAATAATTAATTTCTATGGCACTGAAGTGCTTGGGCATACTGGGGCAAACTACTGAAGGGTTGGCTGAGGGCCAGTTTGTGAACTGCAAATTAAATATGAAAAGTGAAGCACTGCATTTAACAACAGGTGTGCATACCATGAGGATACCAGACTATGAATTGCAACAACCCCTCATTAGCAAACACTGCTTTACAAAATGTCTTAATTGCATCTCATTATACTTACGCCATTTCACATTAGTGTAAATGACCTCTATGGATCTCTCCTATGCCATGCTCATTAGTAAACATCAGAGATACCCCTGTCACATTCCTGCAAATTACTATGAATGCCAACCATAATATTACAAAAAAGAAGCTAAGGCAAGGCTCAGCAATTGTATGTAATATAAACATTAAACATGAATGATGATTGCATACTGTTTTTATCCTCCATGTATATGAAATGTGAATGCAGTACTTTAAAAAAAGTATGTATGTGCAATACAGCATTTTTGGTTACACCAAACTTCTTTTTTAACACCTTTATTGAATTATCACTTGTGACATAGGCACATTTACATTTATATAAAAGTAATCAAACTGTATTTAGCAAGTTCATCTTTGCAAACATTATATTTCACATATATTGCTAGATGTCATATAACCTAAGCAACATTACATAAATTATTAAATTCCTGCCCTTTTTTTAAACAAGAAACATCTTTATTAAACCATCACTTATGACATAAACAATCATACATTTATATAAATTACAACAATCCACACTGACACAATCCTAGTTGCAACCATTTTTCATCACAGACATGCTCCCAGTTACAAACATTTTACATCACTTATAATCTACCCCATCATTTTCAAACATTACATAGCTCATTTAAGCCCTGCCTTCTTTTAAATATCATTCCTCCCCTGTATGTATTGTTTCTACATTTCCCATTTTATCCTATGTAGTTTGCTCCTACTCCAGTTTCTTTATCTCTGTTACAATATTCACTACTTCTAATACAATTAAGTTTTGATTTCCATTTTCTAATAATTGCTTTTTTTGGCAGCCATGATAATTAGACAAAGCAAGGCCTTACCATGTCTATGCAAGTCCAATTCTCTATCATAGCTCAGAACAATCATCTCCCTCATCACACCAGTCTGCTCACCTAGCATCTCTGACAGATGCATCCCACAGGGAATCCTTTAAGTCTATGAACTCACCACACTCCAAGAAAATATGTTCTCAATTATTTCCTTCTTCCCCATCACACCTCCAACATTTGCTATCTACCTGAGGAAAAATTCTCCAGAGTCTACTTGGGGTATAAAAATATCTATGTAAACATTTCAAGCAAAAATGCTAAAGCTTCTAGATTTTGTTTCATATTTGGGAGACATACATATATCCTCCCATTGTTTCTTTTTGAATTGCTTATCCAGTGTCTCTTCTCAATCCTTTCTAACCTCCTCTGATTGATTCTTATAGCTGTCATGCAATATTTTACATGCTCTAGTAATTATTTCTTTTTTAATAGCAGTTTCTGTTCTAGATTCTACTAACAACTCTACCAGTGCTTTTCTTTTATTTAGTACCCCCCCCCATTTCTTTCTCATTGCCTATACTCTGTTATCAATCCTTGCAATAGAAGGCAGTCTCTTTTTCCCCCCAAAATCTCTTTATTTCAGTTTTCTTTTTTCAAATAATAACAACAATACGGTAACTCAAAAACACAAATAAACAATACAAATACCTATCTAAAGAAAACAGACAATAATCTTGTTCCGAGAAAATTATGCCTATATATATATATATATATATATATATATATATATATATATATATATATATATATATATATATATATATATATATATATATACAATATATACACAAGAAGTCACTACATCGTCAAGTAAAGTATGAAAATTCTTATGTTCATTTGGTCTCATAAGGGATAGTTAGAATGGGGGATAGTCTATATATAAAGTAAAAATAGAAATTTAACCATTTATTTGTATGTTTAGGGGAAATATCTAGTTACACATATACTAAGAAAAGGGAGAAGATGCAAGAAAGATGGGTTATACTACATTCATTTCTTATTTAAAGGTTAGCTTTTCATGACAATTTGTAGGCAAATTTTATTTGTCAAGAATTATATCTAGCAAGTAACCCCAATAATTTTGGTAATAGCATTTGTTTTTTGTTTTTGAATAAATTAATTTGTGAGATGAGATATATTTGATAGCAAGATTGCTAAAATTTTCCCATGTAATTGGTGACATGACATTCCAATTCTTTGTAATAAAGAATTTAATAAGGGCACATATCGTAATAAAGACATGTTTTAATATTTTTGGGAGTTGTTTTATATTAATGTACAATATAGCTGTCTCCCAAGTAAGGGTTGATTTTTCATATCCCATCTTCTCTAATCTTACTCTCAAGGAACACCATAAATTGTGTATCTTAGTACAGTTCCACATGACATGTAAAATATCAGCTGTTTGATCCGGACAATGGGGTCATATAGGCGAAAAGTTAGGATTAAATTTATTTAATTTAGATAAGGTATAATATAGATTGTTATTTACCATAATTTGTGTATATAACAGCTTCTTGAAAGGAATGAATTTGATTGTATTTTCAATGGCTAGTTTCTTATTTTCTTCAGTCAGTGATTGATTTTTCATTTGCCAATAGTTTGAAAATAATAAAGAATTCTGATGTTTTGCACTCATTACAATTTTATAAGTCCTAGAAATTGTTTTCCCTTTAATCGCAAGCTTTTCAAGTATTCATTTAACTAAATCTATGTTCTGTACGTCAGTGTGTATTTGTGAGAATTTAGCATTTATAAGATGATGAAGTTGGTTAAGGATAATACTATATTTCATAGGAAGTCTGAGTTCAAGTCTCATTTGCCCCGTGTTAGAGTCTTTCCATTGGTATATATCCCATATTGTGTAGTCTTTTATAAGGGGGTAGTTTGTTAGATTTACTGGTTTATTATTTATTAGTAAATTAGGATTTAGGTGTAATGGTTGTATAAGGGCAAAAGCATCAGCTAATTGCAATGATTTAAATGGTTTCTGTGTTGTAAGAATCATGTTTTTAATTAGTGGGTGTAAATTCTTCATGTATATGCTAGCCTGGTTTAAATTCAAGAATGTTAAGGATTTGATATTACAGCCAAGGGATTTCAACTGTTCATACCAGATTTTGGTCCACTGGGGTGTCCAAGTATTTATATATGAGTCATAGTTTATTATTTGTATTTGTCTATATACAGTAATTATACTATAGTAAAGCTTAAAATCAGGTAACCCCAATCTCCCCTTATCTTTGGCACGTACAAGTTTTGCATATTTAATTCTGGTAGATTTGGGATATCATAAGAATCTTGATATAGCATTTTCCATGGCAAGGAAGAAGTTCTGGGTAATATTTGAAAAGGTAGTATTTAATTGAAAGAGTATTCTTGGTAGAAGATTCATCTTGACAACGCTAGCTTTTGATAGTAGATACATATTAATGTTCTTCCATCTATCCATATCGTTTTGAATACTAGTTCATGTAGTTAGTAGGTTATTGTTTATAATATCTTTGAAGTCTGAAGTAAATATTATTCTTAGATATTTTATCTGGTAGTTTATTTTGATCTCACTCATAGGAAAGTACAATTCTTTATGCCCTATAGAATTGAGGGGAAATATGTGTGACTTGTTTAAATTTAAATTATAATTTGAAACTACCGAGAACTCATCAATAACTTTAAGTATTTTTGGGAGGTCAGTAGTGGAGAGTTGGAAGAATATATTTAAGTCATCAGCAAAGGCCGAGTATATAAGATTTGGATTGGGGATTCTGGGAATATGATGACATTTTTTTGCGAAATAAAAAGAAGGAGGGGTTCTAGATAAAGATTAAATAGGTATGGCGAAAGAGGACATCCTTGTCTTGTACCATTGGATAAGAATATAGAGTTAGTTATAAGTTTATTTACTTGTATAGTGGTAGAAGCTTTCTGATACAGAACCTGGATCATTTTAATGAATTCTTGAGGAAAACCATATAAAGGCAGTATATTAAAGAGAATGTGTACGTTTATTCTATCAAAAGCTTTAGTTAAGAGAAGGCAGTCTCTAACCTGCAGTCCAAATACATTCTTAGCATCTTCCTATTCTATCATATTTCCCTCTCTAGATTTTTTGCTCCAAAGACCTTGGCTCCTTTGTCATTTTTCTCCAATCAATTCCAACCCCCTCTTGCCTATTGTCTATATCCCTAATTACAGTCAACTCCTATCAGCAGAATCTCCTTTCTCCCTTCAAATGTTGGCTTAGTTTTTAGGATACTTTCTACTACTTTTGTCAAAAATAACAGTATTTGGTCTAAAGCTCCTGTTGGTTAACTGGGTTTGGTTAAGGTGATGTCACACCCCAGAGGAAGTGGTTCTAAACATGCTCATACTTTCTTCATTCTGGTTCTGAAACTTCAAATGATGACAGCAACTGTGAAGGCATGAGGCCATGCTGTGAGCTGGTCAGATAAGGAGACCAAAATTATGGTATACATTCTTAGCAAGTCATACCTTGATAAGATCCAGGTGTGAGTCCGTGGTTCCAAATGGACATGTGGCAAGAGTTGGGTAAGCACCTTCCATCCTTGACAGGGATCCCTCACTCCAGTCAACAATGCTGCACATATAGAATATAGAAGAGTAGGCATGACCATCTGGCTAAGTGGGTTGGCCAGGTAGCAGCAAGAAGGCCAGAGTTCAATAGTAAGTATTATTTTTTTTTGGTCATATTAAACATATGTTTAAAAGTAAACTATAAGAAGATTGTATAATTGAAGGTATTTGCTAGAAAAAATATGTGTAACTACAAATATGTATTATAATATTAATATAATAATGTTAAAGAACACATAAGCATATCTGTACACAAAAGTGCATCTATATACAAATAATTGGAATGTTTATGTGATAACACAATTGTATAAATAGAAATGTAAAATATGTATGAATAAAATAATAATCTGCATATCTATATATATATATATATATATATATATATATATATAAATACACACACACACACACACACACACACACACATATATATATATATATATATATATATATATATATATATATATATGTATATACACACACACACACACACACACATATATATATATATATATATATATATATATATATATATATATATATATATATATATATATATATGGGTTTACCTGTTATTATCGAAACCCACTTCACCGGACTTCTGAAAACTGGGACGACTTCACCAAACAGTTACTTGCATGAACTCTCGCATAACCGGAATTTTACTCTGGGAAAGTAACCACTTGGTCACCATGGTGAACTTTGCCCTTTTCCCCACTGTAGTGCTATCTTGAAGGTGGTATATTTAGTTAGGGGGATGTGGGGGGCACTTTTATATATTGAAGTGTTGATCCTAAAAAAACACATATGTTTTTTGCAGGGGGCAAACCCCTCTACACAACCCCATGTGGGGACTGCACCCCATGCCCCCAGAGATTTGTACATACCAAATCTGACATCACTCTGCAGTGGAGAAGGGCAAATTCCACATTCCACTCAACACAATCTTCCATAGACTTAACACCGGCAATCAAATCAGCTTTAATCATTTCTGCTAGTGTTAAAAACATTTGATTATATGGAAGTTTTCATATACAGATATATATATATATATATATATATATATATATATATATATATATAAATCACAGGTATTCATCTACATGAGTACACTTACAACTTGATCATGCATTTATACAAATAAACATTTCATTTTCACATAACTTAATTCAGTATTGTATTAAGTTAGGTAGTAGTAAAATTGCTAAATTACATGTGTAATGTCCCAACACTGGATCAGTAATCAAGGAGTCTCAATCCTCACCACTAGCACCAGTGGGGGATGTACAGTGGGAGGATGACAAGTACGTACACAGTAAAGTGCAATTTCCCTTAAGAACACACAGAGACCACAGACACTCTGGGGCTAATTTCTCCCTTTTTGTCCGGATTCTCAATAAGACTCCCCACTGGCATAGCTACAGAGTAGAGATCTCAGCTGAGTGGCCAAGCCAAGACCTCCAGCACCAACTCTGTCTAACCAGTGCTTCGTGTCCCTGCCCAAGTAGCTGACACACACATTCTTTGAGATTTGATTTACACACACACACACACACACACACACACACACACACACACACACACACACCTGGAAAAGGCTAGCACAGGTTTACTAGCTATGCCCCCTTCTGCCCAGACTATAAGGTAGTTTGTACTGCCACCCGCCACTCCTTAGCAGCTACTTTAAGGCCCTTAACAAAGGGTGTCCAATCTTACTGTGTAATGTTACTATTAACCCAAATGGTAGTTAGACCAAGAGCAATGCTATTAAGAGTGGCCCACAGTGTCACCAAATAAGTATGCAAGTACTCTCAGAACTTAAATATGTCCCACAAATATCAGTCACAATGAAAGGGTTAAATATATTTAATAACAAATAATAAAAGAACAAGAAAATACTCAGTAAATAATCACAGTTACATCAGAGTTCAAAATCACAGGAAATATTTAAAACAACATTGCAGGACAGTCTCAAATAAATAAAGAACACACCTAAGCTATACTTCGCTATATTCCCAACTGTATCTAAGAGAAATTACTGTATCCTAGTTAACTTACTTACAGAGCACGCAGGCAGATGTGGTGAGTGGATGTTCTTGTCAGGTCAAAGACAAAATACAAAATGCTCAGTCTCTATCTCAGAGAATTCTTAAATTAATATCCCAAATATTACTGCTGGGATACTCGTAAAATGACATCACTTCTTGTCATCTGACTATCCAAGGTGAAAACCACCACTGATGCAGCTGTTAGCATTTAGCATCTACCTGTGAAAATACATAAACAAGGACTTCTCTTAGATCTAAGGCAGATCAAGAAGTCATAAAAAAATAAACAGTTCCAAGACAAAACAAAAATCTTCTAGTTCTAGACATTGTATCTGTTACTGCACTAAAACTGAGAGATAACATCTTTTCTTTATGGCCCAGCCATAAAGTAACTTAATTCAACTATTCTTCTGAAGTTTTACAAGTTAATATTTGGTGTTCTAGTTCTCCTGTTAAAATATACACATCTAAACAGTTACAATAGTGTTTATACATTTCTGCTCAGTACTTTGCAAAATATCTCTTCAGCACACGTCTGTACAATATGACATACAGTTCTAATACATCTGTAACACAAGCATCTTACATGAAGCATGTAAACATTCATCACATTCACAAATGACACATAACCATTTACAAAATTCCAAACAGCTGTGCTGGGATTATCTCCCTTTTGTTGCACTTCTATATAAATCATGTTTATATTCACAAATGACATAGAATAATTTTCAAAATTCCAGATAGCTGAATTAGCGGTATTTCCTTTCGTGACAACATGCAAACATTTTTGTAAACAGTTTTTAGTATTTTTATTTATTTATTTATTTATTTATTTATTTATTTATTATTATTTTTTTTACTTTGTAATTTAGAGATTCGAGATTTTGGGCTTTCGAAATTATGAAGTGGACCTATATATATATATATATATATATATATATATATATATATATATATATATATATATATAATCTATAAAAGATGGTAACTGAAGCACTACAGTGCATTCAGTACATTACTGCAAACAACTTTAAGAGATATATCAGTATGTAAGTGTGGTATTTTGCCTTTAACTCATTAATACAAGTGTGGATGGAATGTCACATCTCTAGCAGCCTACACAAATCCTTGCATTTCAGAGCATTTTCTTGTTTTTTAAAGTGTTAAGTATATATGTAAATATTGCTTATTTTCATAATTACTAGCAGGCAACTAATAATATCTCCAGTACAGTATGATATAAATGGACATTTACAATGAATTTTCCTGTCTCCCACCCTGGTATTTCATACCATACCCCTTAATAGCATGTAAGTCTCTCATCCTTTCCATCAAAAGCGTGCAGTGGTTAAGGGCCAGTGGGTGAGACCAGCTAAAATGGTCACAGAGGTGGCTGATTTTAAGGTAGAGTGTAAACTCTTGAAAGGTATGTTTATAAGTAGGGGATACCCAAACAATTTAGTAGATGACTTGATACATGAAGTCATCCACAAAAGGGACTTGGGACTATACCAACCACTATTGCAGTTACAAGGTAACTTTCCTAACATACCGAATGATATCAAGGATAAGGAACTAACTTCACCTACTATAACAAACAACATCAACTTCCATCTAAGTCTGGTCACTACATTTTCTTGTGAAACAAATGGTTTCTTAAGTGTAGTAAGGAAGAATTGGGGGTTAATAAACAACAATTCATCACTCAGTGAGATCCTAGGTGTACATCCTAGAATTGTGTTTTGGAAAGGACCAAATCTGAAAAATCTGTTGGAAAACAAACTGAGTGATGGTTTAAGGAATGTAGGTATGTACAGGTGTGGTATATGCTCACAGTGTAAAGTGGTGGACACAACAAATAATTTCACTATAAGGAACATCAGATACAAAGTCAACTCTAGATTTGATTGTAATTCCAAGATGATAGTGTACTTGGCTAGGTGTAAAGTTTGTCCAGTTTACTATATTAGTAAAACTGAACGTAAATTCAGAAAACACATCTATGAACATCAGTATGCTATAAGTAAGAGTAAACTTGACAATGCACTGGCCAAACATGTAAATGACCAAAGTACACATAATTTTGGTTACATGGTCATTGATCAAATACCACACAATCCAAGGGGGGTCCTAGTACACTATTATTAGAAGTAAGAGAGTTATATTGGCAGATCTTAATGAATGCATATAACTATCCAGGATTGAATGAAATGTGTACCATTTCTAGTATTTTAAAATTTAAAACCTTGGACAGGTAAATGAGCATTAATTACACAAGAGGTGTGACTAAGTGGAAAGAACAATGAGGCCACTAGCTAAATGACTCACATTAAAGTAGAGTCCAATGTCATTTTATATTGTAAATAATAAGTTTTTTCTAATGCTATTTGTTTCAAAATTACTTTGAGTAAGTAGAAGTTATTAGCAGATGTCCATTGGTAAATGTATAGGATAGTAAGTAAGTTTAGTGGATAGACCTTACTTTTTTTACTACTTTTTTATTGTTGAAAGTAGTAACAATATCAAAGTAAAGAGGGCTTGTACTTTTAAGTGTAGATTAGAACAAAACCCATATAAATTGTCACTTTGTTATCACTGGGTGGATTGGGATCACATGACAAGTTACTACAATTATTTAAAATGTTTTAAGACAGTTTTTATTATATCTGAAGAAGTCTTTGTATTTAACAAGACAAAAAGTGCTTCATGTTTATTGAGTTATTTTATTTCAGTAAACCCTACGGAGTGAATTACTTTGTCTTTTGCCTTCTTGTTTGCCAATTTCAGTTTATTGGATTTTCAGGAGTTGTTTCATTTTTGTACATTCACTACATCGTCATACAGAGGGATTACTTTAGAACAATGAATGATCAGATGATGGAATGTTGTTAGAGCAAACACAACATGTCAAACCGGCAAAATAGTGAACGTCCGGAACTGCAAATTTTTCCCAGGGAAAGAAATTGCTGGGCTGGCTGTCCAGGTTGTGCCGTTTCCTCAACTGCAGTGCAATCTCGGAGTTGGTATATTTAAGTAGGAGGGGGTGTGGGTGACTTAATTTAGTGTTTAGTGGGTTTTTTTGTTTTTTTGTTGTTTTTTTTTTTTGTTGTTTGTTTTCTTATTTGGGAACAGCGATTTTCTTTCCCTGGGAAACAAATCGCTGATCTGGTTGTTTGCTGTTTTGAATTTTTGACATTTAGAGGTCGATATAACAACGTTCAATCATCTGATCATTCATTGTTATAATATAGACCCCATACAGAATGTGTTTGTGTTATCTGTTGTTTTATCTATTCTCTGCTATTTGCGTGTTTTGTATTATTTGTAACTAGGGCATGGCTGAAAAATGGCCTGTGGCCACCCCACCTACCTGTCAAATTAAATAAATAATAATTGAATGAGAATTTTAAAATAAATAGTGAACCCTTCAGATTAAATGAAGGCATTTCCCACGCTGTGCTAGACTGGGGTGTCCAGGCATGAATTAAAAGCAGAAATAGGAGTTGCAACAATCACTGAAATGAATGATCAGTGGCTAACCATTAAGGCCACTATAATCAGGCTAGTTCCTCTGAAAACAAGCAGATATAAATGCAATTCACTGAGTGAAGTAAAAAAGTAAATGAAAAACATAAACAGCATTTTTCAGAAGACAAACCTTCCACCACTGCTGACCAAAGACCTGCAGCTCCAAAATGTGCTAAGTCCTGTGTGAACACACAATAGGTTCATAGGTGTGTAGTAGGCTAACAACCATGAGGGCCTTTTTAAGCACAGCCATACATCCCAAATGTCTGACAAGTTCTGGTACCCTTGATAAGTGTAAGCAGGGGCTCGGATGATGAAACATTTACAAGCATGTGCCGGGGAGATGAACCATTTACAAGCTGCCTGTTTCCATTATGGGCATAGGTGCCAAACCAGGGATGAATTTCCTGTTCCCCATCCAATTGCTTAAGTTATACTTGAATTTGTTTAGAGAGGAACTTTGCTTCACATGGATGGGAGGCCTTTTCCAGAGAAGGGGTCATCTCTGGGATACATATCTGTCTCTCCTATTTCTAGGAGGTTCTATTTGTATCACAGACAAAGTCTAAGTCTTTAGAATAGGTAATTCTGGTGGTGTTTGCTTTGTGAATATGCAGGAGGTCCATCAGGGTGGGGTCTGACAATGTCTTGAATGCCAGGGCATAGATCTACCCTCAAAAGCCTGGAGAAGACAGACTACAGGGTTAAGGCTTTGAGGCATCTGCATAGGACATGCTACTTATGTCCTGTACTCTTTTAGTGAGAAACCTATGTGGACATTCCAATTATTGGATGTGCATGGCTAGGAACATACCAAATGGGACATTGTACTCAATGATAGGTCTGATGAATGCTGCATACAGTGAAACAATGACTTCCTTGGACCTATATGCCATACCTTTGTTTATAAATTGCACCGCATAAAATGATTTCCTGACAATTGTAAACACATGATGGTTAAAGGGGCGTTGTACTCAATGATAGGTCTGATGAATGCTCAATACAGTGAAATAATGACCTACTTGGACCTATATGCCATACCTTTTTTTTATAAGTTGCACCAAATAGAATGATTTCCTCACTATTGTAGACACTTGATGGTCAAAGGCTAGATTACTATCTATGAGGGTTCCCAAGTTCCTGACTACTGCATTGACAGTTGAGTGTTTTGTCAATATGATAGTTACCAAGGGTGAATGAATTCCCAAAGGATACTATTATTCACTTCTTGGTATCTACTTTTAGTCCATGGCTCTGACCCAAGTTATTTGTCTGTGTCAGCACTTCCTGGAGAACATTTGTGTCAGTGAGATATTCAATGACTGCTTCTAATTTGCAATAATCTGCAAATGTAGTCAATCAGAGGCCCTTTGCATTGGTCTTGACATCTGAGAAGTAAATGCTTAAAAGAAGTAGTCCCAGGACCGATCCCTGAGGAACTCTGCTTGTGACTGTCCTCTTTGTAGAGGCAGATTCCTTAATTCTAACTTCCTGTGTCTCATCTATGAGCCATGTTGCTATCCACTGGGTGACATAATAGTTTGTACCCAGCCTCTTGAGTTTTTCAACAATGCCTAAGTGGGGTATTGAGTCAAATGCCTTGGCCATGTCACGGTAGGTAGTGTGAACTATTTTGTCTTCATCCATTGCTTTGGTGACTTTTTCAAAGAGGTCCACCAGGTTGAGTAAGTATGGCCTGCCCTTGATTAAACCAAACTGGGTTGGGTCCAGCATTTGGAGGTTTCTTGTTTCATTACTAATCATTTCTATATTTATTTCCATTGCTTTGCATGTGAGACTAATGAGACTTATAGGACTGTAGTTCCCAGGGTATGTAGATGGCCTATCTTTGTGCAGAGGGATAACTGTTGCTGTTCTCCATTCATGAGGGATGAAGCCTTTTTGGAGTCTACAGTTAAATAACAATTCCAGAGGTCCTGATAGGTCATGTTTCATGCTATTTAAAAGACATCCTGGGATATTTTCTGGGCCCTTCAATGCAATTTTCTTGGTCTTAGAGTATTGAGGACCTGCTCTCTAATTATAGCAAGGGGAGTTATATTTGGTGGTATTTCCTGAGGGGAGGTTGAGGGCTAGAGAGGGGTAAAGTTAGATCTAAATTTGCCTGCCAGAAGGTCTGCTATATCCTCTGGCTCAGTATAGGTGGTTCCATTAACAATGAGCTCTGCACACAATTGTGCATTGCCTTTGAGATTGTGAACATAGGTAAAGAATGCCTTGTGGTTGGCCTTGGCCTCGGATGCCAAATTTACCTCAAATGTAGCTTAATAGACTTTATTTGCCCTTTTAGTTGTTTGTTTAATTTGCTGAGAGCGCTTCTATCCTGCTGGGTGCTACTCCTCCTAATTTTTGCTTTGAGTTTCTTCTTTCTGTT
This sequence comes from Protopterus annectens, assembly GCF_019279795.1. Lineage (NCBI taxonomy): Eukaryota > Metazoa > Chordata > Ceratodontiformes > Protopteridae > Protopterus > Protopterus annectens. The sequence continues at coordinate 266,342,891 of NC_056751.1, forward strand.
ATATAGCCTATTGATGCTGTGATTCGACTATGGTGGCTTGTTTTTTGAGTTGGTTCTATACTTATTTTTGGTGGATATAGCTGCCTCTGTGCAGCTATTAACATGCATGTATACCATTTCTGTGAACAGTTCTGAGTAGGCAACAGTGATCTCAGGGTTTATGGGGCTTGCAATTTTGCCAGGTTACCATTTAATGGTAGGAAGTTAGCCTTTGAGTAGCTCCTGAACATTCCAAGTTTAACTGAGATTCCAGGTTTTATTTTTATTTCAAAGGAGACTGTTTTGTGCTCTGACCTTACCATGGAAGACATTACACTAGGGGGTATGCAGCACTCTCCCATATTAGTTAGGAACAGATCCAGTATGTTTGTGCCCCTGGTCAGTGTACTGACAATTTGGTGCAGGAAGTTTGTGTTTACAAAATCCAGGAATCTCTGTACCTGCTCTTTTGGTGTTGTATATAATTCCCAGTTAATGGGGGGGGGGGGTAACTAAAGTCACCTATGAATATGGTACTGGGTTGGAAGGGAGTGTTTCCAATAAGCTTAAATACATGTTATTGGTTTCTTGGGTCATAGAGGGGGACCTAAAGCTTGCAAGGAAGTGATCTGGGATTTTACTTGTGGTGATTTGAACATGGAGAAGCTCAAGTCATTCTCCTGTTTGACCAGCCTTAAGTTATACTTCTTTTTGATGTAAACCAAGACACACTTCCACCTTACATGTGTCTCTGTGTGGTAACTGGTCTAAATGTGTGGAAGGCATTATAGCCTTGTGCTGTTGGTTTGCTCTCCATGGCTTTAAACCATATCTCAGTGACTGTACAGCCATCAGCATTCTCTAGGTTGAGGAGAGGTTATTGGGAGTGGAGTTTCTTGTTTAGACTCCTAACATTGAGCATTTACACCTTTAGATTTTCTTGATTTTGATTGGTGGAAGTACTTTCAGTTAGGCAGTGCCTAAACTGGCACTATAGGGGAGGAACAATGTTTTAGCTAAATCTGAGAAAACAGAGGGGAGTGGTGCAGACGATCACTGGCAAAGCAGCATGGTCTGTTTATCATCTCCTTCCATGCTGACAAATATTGCATCCCCCTTAGAATGACTTCAGAAACTAAGCCAGTTATTAAAGTCAGTCATCTTCTGTTTGTATTGTGGCATCATCTGAGGAGATGGTAAAATGTTGCTCAATGCTAGGCTTATACCTGCATGGGAGAAATGTACTTATCTCCACTGTTTCATGACTTTGCTCTATTTGCTACATTTTTCAACAGAACATCAAAATTGAGAAAATAATCAATATTTCTCAGTTCAATAAAAATCTACTCAGCAAAGAGCTGGACTCCCAAATGAAAGCTTGGGTGTAGAAGGAGGCCATGCCAAATTACTTTCCAATGGCCTCACAGGGGTTCTGCTGTGCAGATATGGTGTATTGTAGTTGATACAGCATTTCACTGTGTTGCATGAAAGACAGGAATAGGCTATTTGATGGATGGTAGCCCCACTTACACAAAGAAGACAAGTAAGATTGATTCAGTTATAGAAGAATTATGACTCTCAGCTATCCTGGAAAACCCCATGCTAGGGTGCTTTGAAGTAGACTTTGATAGATGACCATCTTTATTTAGGAAAAGCAGTGTACATTTCATTCAAAATGTGAAAATTTGGTTATTGGAAGGGGGTGTAGGAGTTTCTCAGTACTGTGTACTAGTCATCTGCAGACCTGAAGAAGACATATGACTACTTAATTTGGAATGTCTACTGAGAATTCATGTAATGATATGAGGTCCCAGTGTCTCACTCATTCTCTGCATTTCAGGAGGAAGAGTTGTGTCTGCACGTTTAAGAAACCAAATTCAATGTAAGTAAAGGGCATGTCTTGTCTAAATCCCTCCCCCTCCATAAGTTTAAAGGTCAGAAATCATAAGAGTCATAGGAACTATAAGAAGTTTAATCCTATAGAGTCTTGTGACCATTACATCTTGCCATTTCCCATTCCAGTCTGCACATCCCCACAAAAGGAGGGCTAAGCCAGTCAAGTCCAGGGCAAATTGATGAACAGCCATCCAATTATCCAAGTCCCATATGGAAAAAGATAAGAGTGTCACAATGATTTATTGGAGGGGAGTCTATTCCAGAGGTGCAGGAGATGCTGAGTAATGAATCCATCTCAATACCTTGTTTCATTGATCTGCTGTAGCAGGTTTATATCCATTGTCCTGCTACGTGTGGGACTCTTTGATTTGTACAAGTACAAGAGATAATGGACAATTGAGTTCCTAGCTGCTTAGAAAACAAGGAATCCACTCAGGATCCTATAAGAGACAAAAAAGAGAGACAGTGGTTATCTTTTCTGGTAGCTTAGAGACTGTATGCCTGTGATCCTCTTTGTTAGGGCCTCTGTGGTCTTTCCAACTGTTTGATTTTTATGTTGACATCCCAAAGCAGGCATTGTACTCTATAACTGGTCTTATCAGTACTGAATACAAGGGGACAATAACACCTTTAAATCTAGATGGTATTACCCTGGAGATTAGCTACACCAAGTAGAAGGATTTCCTAACAACTGTAATTATTAACCAAAGTTCCCAGGCCTCTAACTACATTTTCATTTTAAAGTGGGGTATTGTCAATGCTATATGCTGCTGAGATGGTTTGCCTGCCAAATGCAACAATGCTGCATATTTTAACATTTAATTTAAGCCCATTTTTCAATACACCAGACAAGTGGAAGGTCCTGCTGGAGGGTTTCTGTGTGAGAGGGAGATTTGACAGTGACTCCCAGTTTACAGTTATCTGCAGACCTGATTAGCCATAAGTCTTGTTTTTTAGTCTGCAGGTCAGGGAAGTAAATACCAAATAAAAGCAGCCCCACACTGAGCTCGACAGGATACCACTTGTCTCCTTCATGTTCTCTGACACTGCTCTTGCCATCCACACAGTATAAATTATGTCTTTTTTCAGTTATCTATCCATCTTACAATACAGGAGTCTATTTGTAACACATTTGGTTTATTAATTATGCATGGGGAATAATGTCAAATGCCTTATCCAAAACAAGGTAAGCTACATGTGTGACCTCTGCCAACAACTTCTGTTACCATTTTGAATACGTTTACCAGGTTTGTTAGACAGGAGCTACCTTTTACAAAACCAAACTGCTGTAGATCTAGACAAATGAAATGTATACTATTTATGTTAATCAAGTGGTTATAATGTGTTTTAAGGCCTTACAAGTAAGACTCATCATGTTGACAGGCCTGTAGATTCTGGAGTTAGTAGTAGGACTACCTTTATGTGTTAGCAACAGCAGTAATGTACATTATACTTCTGGGACTGAGCCTGTAGCCAGGTTCAGGTTAAATAACTTATGGAGGGGTTCCACTAGGGCATGTTTAATACTATTCAGCAAACAACCTGGCATGTTATCTGTTCCCATGGAGGAAGTGTTCTTAGATTTAGACAGCACTTTCAGAACATGTTCTTTAGTTATGGTTTATGGGTTGAGTGATACAGGTATTATAGGGCTTCAGACAGTCATCTCAGGAGTGAAACCTGCCTTAGATATATTTGCTAGTATGATGGCACTATTCACCAGATCTGAGTAGGATTTGACAATTAGTATAAGGTCTGTACATTGCTGAGTGTTGTTTATTAGTTTTTTTAGCAAAATTAAAGTAGGATTTGTAAATGTCCTTGGCTTTGGATGCCAGCCTGAGCTCATGCACTGCCTTAGTAGATCTAATAGTCTCTCTGAAAATCATAGTCAAATTCCTAATGTTTTCCTTAAGTCTGAGGTGTTTAGATCTGCTGTGTACTCTGAGTTTTTTTCTTCTTTGATGATAGATTTTATGTCAGTGGGCCACCAATGTGATTTGCTTTTAAATTTCCCATTGAATTTGTATGTAGATGGGACTGACAATTCTATACATTTATTTGTGTTCAAGTTCAAGTTTATTGTGGTGTTTATTATCTGAGCATTTTATGTCAAAAAATCAATTACATAGCATAAACAATTATGACTAAATAGAAAAAATATAAAATGTAATTAATAATTTGGTGAAAAATTCCATGCACACTAACAATTAAAAGTAATATGTTAATAATAGTATTGTTATATTATAAAGTAACAGTGCAAGATAGTAATGGAAGTAGCCACACATTGACAACTAAACTCAATCCAGCACAGTATTTGCAATATTACATGCATAATTTGCTACAATATCCAAACAAATCTACACTGGAGAAGTTATAGTAACAAAATCCTGGCCTTGCTCCACCGGAAAGTTCAAACTTTGGCAGATATATTATGAAGAATAAAATCCCATAGAAGAGGTCAATCAGAGACAGCCCAAAATATGTTTAGAAAATGGAAAACATGCATATAATTTACTGATAAAGGTTTAACACCAAGTCTTTAGTGTATTAAAACCTTATCTGAATAAGAGAACATAAAAATATTTTAAATAATTTAAACATATATTTAGCAACTATTAATCTGTTAATATTTCTGAGAATAGCACTGTGGCTATTCAATAAATATCTACATTCCTTACATGCCTGACAACTATAGGTACCACAAGGATGAGCCTTATTGGCACATATGGCTGTATCTGTTCTATGAAAATAAATTAAAATTATTCAATTTTTTGTAAGCAGAAGTTGGAAAAATATCTATAATCTTAGTCAAAACAATATTGTTTTTGAAGATTTTCCAATTATCAGTTAAATGGCCTTAATACTCTCCATATTAGAACTAATAGAAATCACAATAAATTTGATGAAACAACCAGCTTCTGACTTAGATTTAGCAGTATTATCACACTGGAGTTGAAGCTAAAATTTATTAGACCTATTAATAATAACCCCATCAATTATTTTGGTGGTATGTAATAACTTCTATCCAAAAATACATCTTTTAACACATTCACCTCATATTCAAAAACACTATCATCCCTTTTCAATTGACTAAGCCTAATAAGTTGCCCCTTATAACATTCCATTTCATAAACACAGGATGCATACTACTATAGTGAAGATAATTATTAACAAAGGATGACTTCTTAAATATTTTACTATAGAACTCTGTATTCAACATATCCATGGTATTCACCAAATCTAAAACATGCTGTGTCACACCTTAATCACCTATAGTAAACTTTAAATTGTTGCTATTATTAAGATCATTAAAAGTGTCAAATATCATCCCATATACTGTTCCAAATAAATACCAAATGATCTATATATCTTTTGTAAAAAAAAATGTTTTATCAAATAATTATATTCCTACCAAGCCATCACCACAATCAGAAAAACTGATGCCATCCTATTTCCATTCTTGATGATAAGTTTTATCCTGGGACATGAAAAAATATTAGCAAGCACTAAATCAAATAATAAGCAAACAATATTAATTCTAATGTTATCAAAATCTGTAAATTTGTATAGATATAATCTAACAAAATCAGTAATCATATTTCAAATTATAGAAGTATATAGGGACACAGCATCAATAGTTATGATCGTCATTTCTGTCTTTAAAATTTTAATTTCTAAATAAATCTAAGCAAATACAGAAATCTTGTAAATAACAAATCAATTGTTGAACTACAGACTTCAAAATCAAATCCAAATAAGATGCTACACATTCAGATTTACTATTATGTACTGAACCGATTGGCCTAAAAGATGGATTAGTGACATCTTTATGAATCTTTAGAGTACCAAAGATAACACCAACTTTTGGATAATAATTTTTAAGAATTCAAAAATAAAAAAAAATCAATAAAACCCTGATTAAGTAAATCTAATAATAATTGATTGACTTTCAGAAAATATTAGACAACATATTGAATATACATTCATTATACTTAGAAGTGTCCATAACAACCACACCATTGCCCTTGTCAGCTTTCATAATTCTTAATAACTTATTATTATGTAAATCACTCAGCACATCTTTTTCAACTCTAGTCAGATGATAAACCATTTTAATAAGTTTGTTTTTTAACACCCTTTTAAAATCATTTTCACAAGCATTTTGAAACACAATGAAAGTATTATGAAGCGTATGATTATAGGTACTTTTCTTTCAAATCAAAGCAGAATAATTTCTGTTAAATCTATTCACATCATTCACAATATATTGTAAGTTTAATTTCCTAATATACAGTTTAAAGCCTACATCAATTGTACCAGATTCACCCACTTTGTGGGGATAAAAGAAACTCATTTATTAAGTCAATTTGTATGCTGTGCAGCCAATAAAAAGGAACTCAGACTGAAAACTGTCCAGACTAAGTTCTTTTCCCTCGAGCCTGACTTTTCATTTTGTTCCTGCCTGTGCCCACGGATGACAAATGAGGCCTTTTATTCAGATTTTGTTTATGCTGATAAAAAGGGACACCATTGATTTGATTAAACTAATCATCAAGAACATCAACATTATTGCATTGTCCAGAATTGAAAAAAGTGGGTAGGAATATTAGAATGGTGAATAACATGAGATGCAGATATTATAGCACTTATAGATATCAGAATTTATTAACCAGCATGAGTAACCACTGTAGAATCCCTACAGCATCATCCTCCCTGGTAAGATCCAACCACAAAGCGGTCACTTTTGAAGTCACCATTCCCCCCAACCCCCACCCTTGCTAGGAATAAAAATAAAAATTTCTCCTAAGCTGATTACAACCTCCTGAGGGAAGGTATATACAGCTTCACAGCCCACTCCCCCTCCATGGGAACTGTCCCAAATGTCCAAACCTACACCAAAGTACTATACGAGCATATATATAGCTGTATGGAATCAGGAATACCCAAAAGGACAAAATCGTCCTCCTCAAGGAAGAGTAAATCTGTCTGGTGGACATCTGTAATAAATAAACTCTATAATAAAAGGAAAAAAATGCTGTCCAGCACCAAGAAGGAGCAGGTGCCTAATTGGAAGCAATATCTCGTTAGCCTGAACAAGCAAATCAGAGCACTAGTAAAATCCTCCAAAGTAAACTTTGAGTCCAAACTGGCCACATCTACTAAAGACAATCATAAGGCCTTCTTCACATATGTCTGCAATATCAAAGGAAGCACTCAAATCTGTTCAAAACTGGTGGTCAGGGACACCACATACACAAATGCTGTAGATATAGCCAACCTACTGGCAGACAGGTTCAGTGAAACTTTGGCCCTTTGCCCCCTCATCAGTAAATCAGAACATCCCCAGAACCTGCCCCCCCCCTTATCTCTAGGGAGCAAGTCATCAATGCCCTCTCAAAGGAAAAAAATACAGCCTCCATGGGACCAGATGACATCCCTGGATGCATCCTACATGAATTCAGGGAGGAACTTGCAACACCATTAGGCACACTATTCAACCAAAGCCTGAGTACTGGCTTCATCCCAGCTGAGTGGAGGACAGCCACTGTCATCCCTTTGCATAAAGGTGTAGTGTCCACTGATCCAGGAAATTATAGACCCATCAGCCTAACTAGCCTGATCTGCAAGGACAGAACTTTTAACTACCATATTGCCTCTGTTGTATGGAAATCTTTCTACATGGCCCACCTTAATAGGAAGGGTGTCTCATCCAGGGACAAGGAGGTCATAACATCCCTGTATTCTTCCCTTATAAGGCCCATTACTGAGTAAAACACTCCTAATGGCATGTACCTCACAAAGCACATGCAGCAGCTGGAGACACCACAGAGGTTCCTCACCAGGAGAATCCAGGGCCTCGAACATCTACCCTATACCGATAGGCTAAAAGCCATGTCCCTCTACTCATTATCATACAGACTCATCAGAGATGATCTCTGTCTGGCATACAAAGAAATATCAGACCCCGCCTTGATGGGACTGCTGCAAATCCACAAGTCAAGCTCCACTCAAGTAACCCACACACGTGACCTCAACCTAGTCTGTGACATCAATAGGACTTGCTGGTGGGATAGATTTGTGTCCCAGAGACTCTGCCTTCTGTGGAACAGGCTCCCTATCCACATCAAGCAGAGTGCCTCATTAACCCCCCTTTTTAAGCATAACCTGGATAACTGGATAGGAACAGAAAATACTTTCCTGGGATTCCACCTGTGTCCCTGCTGGACAGGGGCATCGGGTGCTGACTTGTCAGGACATGAGCTAAATTCTTGGTTAAGCTTGTAAGGTCCTCAGGGCCAATAGCCTAGTAACTTCCTATGATCCTATATATGGGGAAAAAGAAATGGGCATTTCTTCTTCAAGCAATTTAAGAACCCAAATTGACTATTTTATAGTGTCAGCTTGAATATACTACATCAAGAGTGTAAAAACCACAGGATTTTCAGACCATCTAGCTGTATGTATAGAAATACAGGAAGAAATGAATTATATAAAAATAGGCAAATGAATAAAAAAGATTAACACCTCGACACCATATCTACTGCCAATCATTAGCAGACCGAAGTTCCACTGTGGCAATCCCTAACTGGAAAAAGCCGAAAGAAGGAGGGAGAATGAGTTAGAAGTGAATGAACATGCAAAAGACATAATACAAGAATTATGGCAGGACCACATAAACATGAGAAAATTTTACAAAGATTGGATGAGTTGGTTGATCGATTTAAAAGAAAAATATAGAAAAGAGGTATTAAAATGACAAAAATTGAAAAGAATATAGGAGTTTAACATATATAAGGAAACTAATAACAAAATACTCAAAAATGTAACAACTGATAGAGAAGAGTTTATAGAAAAAGAAAGTTGTATGGAATGAATCAAGAAAAGATTAAACAAAGACACTTTTTGCAAGAAAAGAAAGATGAAGTCGCACCATACTTAAGTAAAATGGTTAAAGAAGATACAAGAGTTATAAGAGAATTAAAAAATGGAAAAGATATAGTAAACACACAAAAAGAAATTATGGAAACCGTCAAAGATTATAAAGTAGAGGCATTCTCAATATGTGATGTTACAATAAAAAATAAATGGGAATTAAATAAGCTAAATGAGGAAGACAATACAACAATGGGAAAAAAGACTACAATAATAGAGTATGAAAACATACTTAAACAGTAAATGTAGAATCAGCTACAGGTATAGACAGAATTGAATACTTAATGTATAAGAACATGCATGTATAGCAAAAAGAATATTTCTTAAAAGTAATGAATGAATGGTTTGAAAAAGGTATAAATGATACAAACAGATATAAAAAAACAGTAAAAAAGTTAATAAACTTATCAGAAACAATTTTTGGAATTAAAAAAGGAGAGTCAAGAACTACTAATATTAATAAGAGAATTGGTAGATGAGATAATAAACAGAAACATGGAATTAAAATATTAATAGGGGATGTAAGCAAAGCTTTTGACAAAAATTCAACATAAAGCACTATGGAAGAAGAATACAATATAAGTAGCAAAATAATAAATATTCTGAAGTCACTGTACAGGGAAAACAAAGTAAGATTGGTAGTCAATGGATAGTTATGTGAAACCAAAAGAATAAAATGTGTTAAACAAGGCTGCCCAACCAGTAGCATTTTATTTGCATTAATTATGAATGTTGTGGTCTCTAAAATTAACTTAATATTAGAGAAAGTCAAATATCAAACACCAGAAGGAATTAAGATTCTGGATATGTTTACATATGCAGATGATTTAGTGTTAGCAGTTAAGAATAAAGAATGGATGAGAATAGCTGTAGAAATACTTGATAATGAACTGAAGATCTTAGAACTTGACTGTTAACAAAGAGGAAATAAAGGATTAGGTTTTTTGGGAGAAATACAAAGCAATAAATGTAATGAAGAGGAGATAGAAATGCTAGGAATAAAGTTTGAAAAGGAGCAATTAACGGAATAATAACGGAATGGTATAATAGTCAAAATATGAGGTCTTTGCATATTTTGGAGGACATTTAGACTTTCATACAGGAAAAAGGGGTCCAAATGGAGAGATAATTTGGGTCTGAATGGAGAAATGATAAGTAAGCAAGTAAAGGCGAGTATTATTGCTGAAATTGAATTCATCCTCAAGTCTTAGTGAGTACCTTCATGAGGTGGACCCTGTTTTTCACAAAATCTCACTAAGACTGCACTGATATATAGATTGTATTTAGATAGCATATATCATGGACAAATGTAGGTTAAAAATTAAAAAAAGAGAACAGGGTGCACAAAACCCAGGATAAAACAATGTCCAATCCTGGTAGGCACACTGTTGCCAGTACTGGAAAAGATGACAGTGTAGATTCCTCAAAATATATAAACATTTCTACAATGGGGACAGGACAGGCCCAGCAGGAAGATTGTCCCCCTGTTGTAGAAGGAAGTAGTAGTCCACAAAAATCACAAACTCTAATAGGCCAAAAGAGAGCTATAATGATGATAAAGTGGACTATTGAGGACAAGAAAGAAATTATGTATTGTTACTATTATGCAAAAAGCTCAGAATTTCCAGACACAAGATATACAAAATGATTATGAGAGAAATTAGAGGAAAGAAAAATACTTCCACATGAAAAACTGTCAGAAGCTTTGAATAAAAACATTGTATTCATTAATACAACAGATTTTTGAAAAACAGTATATAGATCAAGAAACTTTGATCTGTTTGGAAAAAGAAACATCTGAGGAAGTGAGAAAATATAAACAACAAAACCTAGAGATTTTTTAAAAGTATAAAAAAGAAATATGGACATGGGACAAAAGACACATTTGATATGATGTAATATTTATGCAAAGGAGAAAGACAAATTAATAAATACAAAGAAGGCAGCCCCAAAGATATTCAAACAGAAATACAGGTAAATGCATCTGGATATGGAAAATTTCACAATAAAAAATTATATTACAAAGAGGGAATGTAGAAAAGAAGATTAGTAAAATAGAATTAAAAAACATAGAAGTTAAAGTTCTGGAGTGCCTGCAAAGTGAAGGATTTGGTGTAGAAGGTCTAACACAGGTTACATCAAGGCATGATGGAGTGAGTCCCCAAAGAAAGGAGAAGCAGGAAGATCAGGAGACATCTGAAGAAGAAATATGGACATGGGAAAGAAAAAGAGATTTAATATAGTGTAATATTTATGCAAAGGAGAAAGCAAAACTAACCAATACAAAAAGAGCAGCACCAAAGATATTTGAAGAGAAATACAGGCAAAGGAATCCAGACATGGAAAACTTTACAAAACAAAAAATAAAACAAAGAGCAAAAGTAGAAAAGAAGATTAGTAATGGAGAAGGTAAAGAAATAGAAACTGAGTTTATGGAGTACCTGCAAAGTGAAGGATTCAGTGTAGAATATCTAATTCAGATAGCACCACAACAGGATAGAGCAATGGATATCCAAATTAAGGAGAAACCTGTGGAACAGGAAGCAATTTGTCGGGTGCCATATGAAGATATTTTGGAGTCTTCCACGGGAAACCAGTACAAATGTTAACTTGAAGCTAGACAACAAGGGAAGGAACAGGAAACTGTGGAAATTCTGATGCAGTCAATGCTGAGGAGTGATAGGCCAGTGAGCTCCTATATGACAGAGCAACAGATGGGACAGGATGAAATTGAAGGGAATGTGCCACAGGAAGATGCTATAAAACTTTCTATAGAATGCCCACAGGAAATGGAAAACAAAAAATGTGAAACTCAGTTTAGAAGAAAATGAGCTAAGTGAAGAGTTGCTTGATTTAACAGACATAGATACATATTAAGATCAATGAAATAAATAGATTGCAAAAGGTCAATAAAACCCAAAAAGTCAGAAGTTTGATAAAACAAATGAACACAGTAATTAGGACTGTCCATAGAGATCCGTGTGATATAATAGAAGTAGACAGGATATATTACTGTGCAGCTAAATTAATAACTGATAGAGTTCTACCACAAGAACACAGGGTAGTGAGGGAAAGGAAGGGGAGAAATCGAATACCATCAATGAAGTATCGAATAGAGAAAACTATAAAGCAATTAAGACAAGATGTGTCACTCTTAGAAGAATATAGAAGAGGGAACAGATCAACAAAAATACTAAGAAATATTGACATAATAAAAGCAATGCACAGTATTAGAACAAACTGGGATGTATCATGCACTATCGCAAATAAACTAAAAATCTCAACACAGGCAGAAAAGTACAAAATAAGCAATTTACTGATGACTCAAAAAAGTTTTATAGAGAACTGGGAAACAAGGTAAAAGGAATTGAAAGACTGCCAAAAAAGTAGATATAGATACATTTTGGAGATGTATCTATGAAGATCCTGTGGAACATAAAGATGCTAAATGGATAGAAGTACAAGAAAGAATAAGAAGTTTAAAGGTACAAGTTATGAAATAGGAAGAAGTAACAACAAGGGAGATTGAAACAAAGTTAGAAAAAGCCTCTAATTGGAAAACCCCAAGCCCAGATGCAGTGCATAACTTTTGGTTAAAAGTATTAACATCTTTGCATGAAGATTTAGCCATGAGTAAGAACACCTTGAACAGACACCAACCTGGCTAACAACAGGAAAAATGATGCTCCTACTTGAGTGAACCTGCAAGCTACCATAAAAATTATAGTCCAATAACTTGCCTTCGGGCAACATATAAACTATACATGGAAATTTATGTCAACATAGTTTATAATCATTTTGAAGAAAACTCAGTTATGGTAATAGAAAAAAAAGCAATAAAAGAAAGTCATGGAACAAAGGGTCATTTGTTGGAGAACTGTAAAAAGGTTAAGAATCTAAGTATGGCATGGACTGACTACAAAAAAAGCATTTGATGGTATCCCACATTCATGGATAAAAGAGTTTTTAAAATGTATAAGATACACGCTACACTGATCGGCTACATGACAGTGACCAATTAAACAGTGGCAGACCACTTTGCAAGTAAGCCATGATAAAGGACGGATTATTATCCCAGGGATAACAATTCAAAGGGTGATATTCCAGGGTGACTCTGTCACTGCTGTACTTAACAGCTTAGGCTATGGCTAGAACAAACTGCAAAGACTTCTCATCTTCTGTTTGTTGATGATTTAAAACTGCATAATCCATTAGATGAGGAACTGAAAGCACAACTGCAAGCTGTCAACAGTTTTTCAGATGATATAAGAATGTCATTTGGTTTTGATTAATGAGCAAAAGCAACTTTTAAAGCAGAAAAACTGCAACACCAGGAAGTCATCAGTTTGGGACGATAATGTGATATAAAAGAACTTGAGCAAGAAGGAATGTATAAATATTTGGGACTTGATGAAGGATCAACAATACAACATGAACAAATGTGAATAAAACTTAGTAAAGAATACTTTAGAAGACTTAAATTAATCCTGAAAACAGCATTGACATCTAGGAACAAAATCCAAACTATAAATCAATTTACTCTTCCTGTACTAACTTATAGTTTTGGAGTGGTTGACTGGCCCCAAAATGTGTTGGATAGATTAGATAGGAAAACAAGAAAGATGCTTCATGCTCACCAAATGATTTATAAAAATCAGTGCATACCAACATTATAAATTCCCTGTTCCGAAGGAGGGATGGGTTCCTTGAAATTGATTACAGGTATAGATCTGCAATCATGGACTGCACACATATCTGCTGACCTCACAAGACCCAAACATAGTGACATTTTTGAAATGTGAGGAGAATAAATCTAAGATGACTTCTCTGCTTAATCTAGCAGAAGTCTATTGGTGCCAAGCAGGAATGGAATCAAACCAGAAGTAGATACAAATCAGGCAGCAAGTGAATGTGCCAAAAAACAAAAGAAAGAATATAAGGTAAAGGACCAGATGAGAAGGCAGGAAATGTTGAAATATATAAATATAGTTGCAAGTATAGAAAACTTCTGGAATAACTTCATGTTGATCAGGAACAAATGCAGGAATGGTTAAGGAGGGAAACAGGATTCCAAGATGGCCGCTAACTAGGAGGCACACTTCACAGACAGCTCCTGACTGGGAATTAAAATCTAAACCAATCTTGGCTTAAACACGTCTCAAAACCCAGCAGAAATCAAGAAATCTAACAATGTACTGGATACTAAACCATATTTTCAGAAGATTTTGCAAAAAAAGAAAAAAAGAAAATCACAGTATTTTATACTTATCTGTGAAACCACATGTGCTGACAGGGGAACATATATAACAGTACAGACTTCACTGAAAATCTACAGTTTCTGCAAAGAAAATAAAAAATATCAATTGTAGTAATATGGATTCAATGGAAGCACAAACTACAAAAACAAAACTTTCACAATTAAGCACATCTGAGAAAGAAGTACAAAAAAACAAAGAACTGCAAAGCTGCAAACAGAGAAGCAGACTCCCAAAATGGCAACTGAAAAATCTCTCTTACTGGAAGACCTTAAATTAGCTCTATTACCTCTGCAGGAAGAAATAAAATATTTTTCTACAAAACTGAATGCCTTTGGTAATACCTTAGACCAAATATCATCCAGACTACAGAAAAATTAGGAGAAAGCTCTAGAAAATGAATACAAGATAGAGGAAATAAAAAAAGTAACATTGCCACAGGAAAAGCAATATCTGAACTGCAACAAAAAATAATAGACTTAGAAGCAAGGTCCAGAAGAAACAATGTGCTTATCAAAGGCATCCCTGAATCATATGAGCAAACCTCCCTGCATACTGCAATAACAGAAATATGTGAACTATTCCTGGATAAAAATGTGGCAGTACAAAGCTTTGTAATAGAGAGGTTCCATAGAGCACTAAGAAAATCCCAATTAATGCTCCTAGGCAAGTATGTGTGAGATCACTGAATGCAGCTCATGCCAACATGGTTTTAAAAGCAGACAAAATTTAAAAAAAAAATCATGTGGAAAGGAAATATAATAACAGTTGCACAAGATCTGCCATTAATAATCAAACAACAGAGACAAATTATTTCACCATTTTGTGCATATTTGATAAAGAACAAAATAAAGTTCCAAATGAAGTATCCTGCTTCACTGCATTTCCAATTTAAGGGTTCTGCATACCAAATAAAAAAACAAAGATGAAGCAAACTCAACCTTCTTGAAAGTATTTAATGAAATCCCTCCAAAATAACAAGGGAAAATTAAGTACATTTGTTCTGCTACTGTAAGCATTTCTAGTGTATCTATGGTACAAAAACACTTAATTCCCATGAAATAATGATGTTGCTATTGTTTTAAACATTATTTTAGTAGTTTATGATGTAATCTTACCTTAAAATACAAAAAAAACACTTTAAAAGCTTTATTTTTCATTTCAACATTCTAAAAGCCATTTTTTCCAGGAAACTGAGTCACAGCAAGCATCCCATGACCTTTGACCTTGCGCCAAAAATGTAAATAAGTCATCAGTGATGTCAGAGCCAAAATCCAGGCTATGGTAGCCTAGAAATCACAAAAAGAAGCAAACACAAGGTAAAAGCAAAGCTATATCTTCCACAGCTCGTATACATCAAAAAACAGGAAGTAAAATCAAGCTGCAAAGCTGTAAATCGAGCGACTGCTTTTTTCTTCAAGAATAAGAACTTTACATGGCTTAAATTCCACAGAGGTACTGCAGTCTTTGTATCTTAATACATGTAAGCCCTTAAAGACAGTCTTGATTGCAAAATAATTCTGAAGCACTAACAATCTAGCAGATACAAAGGATGGAAGCAGTATTAAGTAAGAACTGTGTAAGAAGCTATGTTTTAAAAGATCCTTGCAGGGAAGAAAAGGGAATAGGAAGAAAAAAAAAGAAGAAAATATATAAAAAAACGAAAAAATAACAGTTTATGAAGAAGAGGTTAAAATAATATGAAATGGTTGGCACATTATTGTTAACAAAATGTATATATGCTCTTTCATGATATATCTTTTTTTTTTTTTGCGAACTAATATCAGTTACTAGAGGAAAAGTATAGTGTTTATACATGATGCATACTGAGTAAAGGATATTCTGAAGACACATTTGTATGTGTAATTTCACATACATAGTATTATTGAGGAAACAAAAGAAATTTTGAAAGCACAAACTACAATTGTAATATATTTACTTAACAATATATGTACTATCAAAGTCAGCTAATAAATAAAAATAAGCTATTAATGTCTGAAATAGCTGGGAAACTTGGGATATAGAAGCATAAACATTAACTACCCTACTGCCTACTTGGGTTAAGAACACACAAGTTATTTTTAGTTAGGTTGCTGTCTGGGGAGTGTCTACCCTGGAAATGTGTGATGTTTTTTGGAATGCAAATAACTATTGTATTATAGTTAAATCTGTAGATAGGGATTGCTTTTTTAATTTCATAATGTTGTTTACACTACTTGTTTATTGGATAATCTTTTCTCTTTCAGAGATTAGGAGTAAGTGGTTAGGCACCAAGGAAAGTTTGAAAGAGGAATATGTCACCTTGATCTTATATCTAACTATTTCTCAGTCCATAGTAAAATGTGTGCAAAGTGCTCCGACAAGATTCAAATTAAAATGCATAGATACCTCAGATATAAATAGAACAAAATAGTATTCTCATAAAATGGAATGTAAATGGCTTACAGGACACTAAAAAGAAAAAGCTAGTCATGCGTCTCATTTATAATTCAAGAAATGATATAACCTTTCTGCAGGAAACACACGACTATGGAACAATGGGACAAGGGTACTGAAAAAAATTCTAAATGGATTAACAAAATAATAACAGCTGGAGACAGAGCTTCAGCAAGAGGTACAGCTATAATAATCAAGAAATCATTTTATGGTAATATCATTAATTATAACTACAATGTTAAAGGAAGATGGTGCTATTTTACAACCTTACTGCCAACTCACAAGAATCCTGTATCACTGTGTAATGTTTATGGGCCATGTAACTACCAACTCGATTTCTTAATTGAATTATATAATTTGCTAAATAAACATCCAAATCACTCGATTATAATTGGGGGGGACTGGAATATAACTATTAATCCACTAAAAGATAGGTCAAATAAAAATCATACTCAACCTCTCCAAGCCACAACATTCCTATCAGAACTAATTGAGGACTTCAGCTTAATAGATCCATTTGAACTAAACAATACAGACACTCAAGGTACCAGATACACTTATCTTTCCCCATATCATAAAAGCTGGTCTAGGTTTGACATGTTTTTGATTTCTCAAGGCTTGGCACACCATGAAGTGAGCTATAACACAGAACCTAGATCTTTATCAGATCACTCTAAAATAAATCTAAAAATAACACATAACAAGGTGGGGTATAAATTACACAATACAGCAAACTGGACATTAAATGCAAATTTGCTGAAAAATAGAGAGGTAGAACAAGAGATTATTAAATCTGTAATGCAATTAAATGAAGATTTTTTAAGTGGCGAGATTCCTCTGGACATTCACTGGGCAGCCTTTAAAGTTATGGCTAGGGGTACTTTCTTCCAAAAGGCATCATATTTAAAAAAACAAAGAAGAGAAAATATAGAACAATTAGAAAACAAGCTAAAACTGCTTGAAACTGAGCTACAAAAAATGGTAATCCTACTATTGAGAAGCAAATAGCAAGCTTACAGAAACAATTAAATGAGATTATAACACAACAATTCTTGTTTACAGAACTCAGAATGCTACATAAATATGCAGAATGGGTACAAACACCTTCCAAAATGTTAGCAAGAATTATCAACATAAAGAACCCCCATTGTAAAATACAAGAAATAAAATATAAAGACAAG
Source organism: Protopterus annectens (assembly GCF_019279795.1). Taxonomy (NCBI): domain Eukaryota; kingdom Metazoa; phylum Chordata; order Ceratodontiformes; family Protopteridae; genus Protopterus; species Protopterus annectens. The sequence goes on from NC_056751.1 coordinate 266,360,574, forward strand.
AAGTATAGATCTGATATTGAGATAATTGGGGTTTTTGAAGAAATATTTCAAACCATATATGGCCCACAAGCGTATATTAATGAGAACCTATTTCAATCCTTTGCAAATAACTTAGAATTTCCTAAGGTTAATGAATCCCAAGCCAAAAACCTTAAAGCTTAATAACAGAAGAGGAAATTAGTAGGGCTATTGATGAAATAAAACCTGGAAAAGCTCCTGGCTCTGATGGATATGTAGCAGAATTCTATAAACACTTTAAGTCTCAAGTCACACCAATACTTTTAAAACTATACAACTATATTATACAAGTTGGGATATCGGACCTATATATAAACAACTCCAAAACTGTGCTTATTACAAAACCAAATACAGATCCCACAAACCCAAATAATTATAGACCTATAGCTTTGATTAATCTGGACATTAAGATTTTCTCAATGATTATAGCTCAAAGAATACAAAAGGTAGCTCCAGTCATAATATCACTGGAACAACTAGGTTTTATGAGTCATAGACAAGTTAAGGATAACACATTAACTATAGATGCTCTAACCCATTTATGTGCTAAGGACAAATCCCCAAAATATGCATTATCTGTCGACGCAACAAAAGCCTTTGACAGAGTAAATCAGAATTTTTTACTTTTTAAACTGTATAAATTTGGATTCCCTAAGGAATATATAAAAATGATCAAAACATTATATTCTAAAGCAACTACTACCCTTTATATTAATAAGAAAACTTCTAAACCAATACAAATAGTTAACGGAACAAGACAAGGTTGCCCACTTTCACCATATTTGTTTAATCTGTATATAGAAACACTACTACTACAAATTACTCAGTGAACATACCATCATCTTAACTATGTCTCCAACACCCAAATTAAATACACAGCATTTGCGGATGATCTTAATATCTACTTTCAATATCCAAATACTGATTTAAATAAAATACTATCATCTATAGATACTTTTCCATGGTATCCAACTATGAGATTAATCCCAGGAAAACAATCATATATCCAATTATTCCAATAGGACATAAAGCGTTTTACTTTCCGGAGACTAAAGTCAAAGTGCAATACACTCTGAAATATTTTGGTATAAACTTTAGTCATGTACAAGTAGAATTGTTTACTAACAATATTGGTAAAACATGGTACAATATAGTTGAGACAATGAATAAATGGGAAAAGCTTAAACTATCTACCTTATCAAAAGCCTTAATTATAAAATGAACATTCTGCCTAAAATTTGATATCATCTCAATGCCATTTTTATAAAAATACCAGTTACTTTCTTCAATAAGATGAAAGTTAGACTTGCAAAATTCATATGGTACCCAAAGTGTACGAGAATTAGCTATGATAAGCTAATACCCACAAAAGAAAAATGTGGCCTAGGCCTTCCTGACTTTCAGTTATACTATGAAATTATTAATGCAATCCATATCATACAGATAGCGAATTATTACTCAGTAGGTAATACATGGTATCCATTATGGATCATATTACTATTTAGGGACATAACACAATATAAAATCAATCCAAAATTGATTCCCTTTATAAAACAGGAAACTCTTAAAACAATAAAAATTCATCCAATATTAATTAACAACTCTGAATTTTTTTAAAAAACTACTGATTCAGTAAACTTAAAAGATAGAATTACTCTCTTGCAACCAATTCACAATAATCCAGATATAAAACTAACAAACAATATGATAAATCTGGACAACTTTTCTTTAATAAAAAAATATACAGTTTGGGATTTTTATCAAATAAGAAATCTTTCATTGGAAGATATCGCAAACTTAGTCAAAGTCAGTAAAATATATAACCTGATAATTAAACAAATCATATAGCTAGTAAATATTCTAACCAAAGATATCAAAGTAGTCAAGCAAGAAGTCAAGTTAGCACAAAAATTATAAAAATGCTATTAAGTAAAAAGAAAATTATATCAAACACTTATAAATTGATAGCAACTATTAAATACCAAAAGACTATCATCTTCTCAAAATTTTGAGATAGGAAGGACAACACCATAACAGATAACCAAACGGAAGTAGCTATCAAAAACTGACACCATATAAAAAGTTAATATATACACAATTCATTATTTTTAACAATGCATACTTCACACCTGTACATCTTAACAAATTTAACCCATCCAAGTCACCATATTGTCCCTTTTGCCCAAATAAAGAAGCAGACATCCTTCATATATTCTGGAGCTGTAAAACAGTATATAAGCTATGGTGTTCACTTAGAATTATATTAGAGAAATCAGGATACTCAAAATTTACGCTCTCATGGCAAACAGCTATATTCCATTTATTTAAGGTTAATATTAACAAGTTATCTAAACATATCATAATAACACTTTGCACTCTGATGAAAGCCTGGATTGACAGATCAAAATTAACCTGGTTAGAATACAAAAGTGTAGCAAAAAAACACATAGCCAAAAAGCTATATACAAAAAGTCAGAGAAATCAAATATATTATCAAGAGTACTGTAAAACATTAATTGAAATACTCTCTTAATAGTCTTGTATAGTCTCTGTATTTTAAGGATAGTAAACATTACTACTAGAATCAAACCAGCTACTAAAAGTACTGCAATACATTAACTGATATCTTGTCATGAATAGTATGTAAATACTATGTACATAATAAATGTAAGCACACCACTCTGTTGAGATTAGCAACCAAAATAAGTAAGGTGACATATATGTATATATGTATATAAGTTTTTTTTTTTTTAGTAGAATAGAATGTTATCATATTATAGGTTGATGTTGTGCATATATTATAGCTCACAGTAGTAAAGTTGGTATAATAAATATGCCATATGAAAAACTTTTAGACAAACTTATAATTTAATTATATCAATGTGATAATACTATGATTTTCTACAAAATATGAATGTTATTAGCATAATAGGCAGTAACTATCATTACATGTTTATGAATGCACAATGTAACATCAACTATACCACATGTAATTGTCTTGTTATTCTTTTTGTTTTATTTTTATGCCAGAAAAGTTTTCAATAAAAAGATCTTTGATAAAAAAAGGAATGGTTAAGGAGAGGTGAATTCAAACCAAGACATGAAAGGTTAATATTGGAAGCCCAAGATAGTGGGCTGTGTACACATTGGTTTACAAAGTCCATTGAACATGGAGAAACAGACAAATGTAGGTTTGGTAAAACTGAATTGGAAACAGTTGGACACCTTGTTGCTGGTCGTGACATACTAATGGCAGAAGGACTGTATACTGAAAAGCATAATAATAATGTGGCAAGATTGTTGGACTGGGGATTGTGCAAACACTATGGTACTGAAGTCACTCAAAAAAACACTGCAAACATGAGCCACAAAGCATAATAGAAAATGATGAAGTTTACATCACATGGGATCATCCATTACCAACAGTTCAAAAGATAGATGCTAGAAAAATGGACATAGTGGTCCATGGAAAGAAGACAAAAGTAGCATTGATCATTGAACTCATTACATCCAGTGACTACAATGTCTTGCATACAGAGAGACACAAAGTCAAAACATATCAGGATTTGCAGGCAGAAATGAGAGCAATGTGGAAAAAAGATACCCAGACAGTCCCAATAGTAGTAGGAGAAAAGGGTCTTATAAAAAAGAATCTACAGTCGTATTTAGATATGTTACCAATATATGTAACTCCATAAGAATTGCAGAAGGAGTCATTACTGGGCACATTGCGGGTCCTGTGAAGAGCACTTCTGGCTGACATCAAAGATTGAAACAATACTAATTTTAGGAACTTTAATCATATTTTGACTTAGGAAAGGGGTTCATTCCCATCATAGTATTAAAAACCCAAAAGATTTGGAGAAATTAAAGAAAATGCATATTTAAGTAACTCTATAATATTGGACAAAAAATCATTTAGCTAATGTTTGCATGATTTCATTAATACTAGAAAAGGACTTAATGAATTTAACTTTTACCTTCATATGGTGTTCAAGATTAAACCTTGTGAGAAGAGGTATTCTTTATGTAAGTAATAAAAAAGGAGGGTTGAACTTGATACACCCAATTGTATATATATTCTCACTATTTTTTTTATAAAATCTTAGTAAGTATAAAAGATAAGCAAAAGTTACTATCAAAAATCTTAGAAGAAAAACACAAAGCAATTTGGGAAAAGTTAAAATGTTTGAAAAGAAGTAAAAAAAATATTGTACAGATATGAAGTTATATCAAGAAAAATATTGCTATGGAAAACTGATAGAGGGAAGATAAAAAAAATAGAAGATTACGGTATGAGAATGTTATGGAAAAAATTCTACTATATTTACCCCTGGAAACAGATGAGTGAAGAGAAGACCAAAGCAGTAAAAATAGCAATTAATAAATAGAAAAAACATGTAGAATGTACAAATTTCTTATGTAGGTAATCGATAAGTAAGTTACCGGTTAGGATATAAAGCACTAAAAGATAGAGTCTGTATACACTGATGCAAAATGGAGACAACTGAGTATGTTTTTATAAAGTGTAAAAGAACATCTAGATTGTGGAAAGAGATATATGGTAATGGGTACTTAAAAGAATTGGAAAACTTTGAATATATCAACACGGACATCACTGAATATGGACATTATGAAAATGTAAAACAAAAGGACATAAGCAAACTGAATGAAAAATGATTTTGTATAATATGGATAATATAGAACAAAAGAATTAATTAAGTAAACTATAATCGAAAGTGATTTTTAAAAAAGTAAGACTTTGGTTATGGAGAAAGGAGTGGGGGGACTAAAGAATTGAAAGTTTAATATAAATATAAGCAAGAATCATGTTATAAATATTGTAAATAATGTAAATGTGTTTTTAAAAGTTGTGTATAAGATGTATGTATTTGTAAATACAATAAAGAATCCCTACTCTTTGATCTAGAGGTTGCACAATACAATAATTTTGTGTTTTTCGAAAGTGAATTTTATTCATCAGATATTGGGGTGGCCATGGGTGAAAAATGTGTACCACTTTACACCAACCTTGTTTTGCCAGAGTATGGGTCACAACGTGTTTAACACCCAAACTATGTCCATGTGTTTAAGTATTTCAGATTTTTAGATGACATTTTAATTTTTTGGAAAGGTAACAAAGAAAAACAACTCATAGAATTTATGGTTCTTCTGAACATGACCACTGATTTTTTTTAAAGATCACTTACATCAGTGGTGTAGATAAAATGTATTATTTGAATGTCACTATTTACATGGATGTGGTAGGAGGGAGATACAAGTCTACCATTTCTTGCAAAGACACATATTTCAATTATTTTCTTCATTTGACTGTAATTACCCTTTGTTCTATAAGTGGAACATTGTAAAAGGACAAGTGGTGCATCTTACAAGAATGGTGACCGATGAGGATGCATTTTTTTCAAAGGATCATAGGATCAAAGGAAGTTACTAGCCTTGCCAAGAATATAGCCCATGTTCAGACAAGTCAAAACCCAATGCCCCTGTCTAGCAGGGACACAGGTGGAATCCCAGGGGGTGTATTTCTTGTTTCCCATCCAGTTATCCAGGTTGTGCTTAAAAACAGTTAATGAGGTACTCTGCTTGATGTGGTGAGGGAGTCTATTCCACAGAAGGGGGGGTCTCTGGGACATAAATCTGTCCCACCAAGTCCTACTGATGTCACAGACCAGGTTGAGGTCACGTGTGTGGGATACTCGAGTGGAGCTTGACTTGTGGATATGCAGCAGTCACATCAAGGCAGAGTCTGAGATTGCTTTGTATGACAGACAGAGGTCACCTCAGAGGAGTCTGTATGAGACTGAGTAGAGGGACTCGGCCTTTAGGTTATCTGTGTAGGGGAAATGTTTCAGGGCCTGGATTTTCCTGGTGAGTAACTTCTGTGGTCTCTCCAACTGCTGCATGTGCTTTGTGAGGTACATGCTGAAAAGGGCATTGTACTCAATAATGGGTCTTATAAGGGAAGAATACAGGGATGTTATGACCACTTTATCCCTGGATGAGATACCCTTACTAATGAGGTGGGCTATGTAGAAATCTTTCTGTACAACGGATGCAATATGGTGGCCAAAAGTCAGTTTGCTGTCAACCTGGGTGCCCAAGTCCCTCAAGACTGATTGCATGCTTAGGGCCTTATTATTAATGTGATAATTTGTGGGGACACCACTCTCCCAAAAGGGAATGATGATGCATTTATTTGGCATTCAGTTTGAGGCCATGTTTCTGGCATCAGTCATTTGTTTGGGTGAGTCCCTCTTGGAGGATGTCCACATCCCTAGGGGAATTGATGGCAGTGCCCAGCTTGCAGTAATCTGCAAGGTTGGTCAGCCATAGCCCACTAGTTTTGGTCTGCACCTCAGAAAAGTATATCCCAAACAACAGAGACCCCCAAGACTGATCCCTGGAGTACACCTCCCATTATGGGTCTACTGCTTGAGGTGGCTTCCCCTATTTTGATAAGGTGGGTTCTATCAGTGAGCCAGTTTCCTACCCATCTGGTAACATATGGATTGATGCCTAGTTGAGAGAGTTTATCTATTATACCTGAGTGGGGAAAAGTGTCAAAGGCTTTGACCAGATCAAGGTAGGTGGTGTGCACTGTCTTCCCCCTCTTTCATGGCTTTGGTGACTGTCTCAAAGAAGTCAACTAAATTTAACAGGCATGACCTCCCCTTGACGAAACCAAATTGTGTGGGATTAAGTGTTTGGAGGTTGCCAATGTCCTTGTTAATGATAATGCAGTGGTTACTCATGCTGGTTACTACCAAGTCCAAGATATTTTTGCTTCTTGTGGGGGTGTCGACCAGCTGGTCCAAGACATTTGCATTGACGAAATCAAGGAATCTCTGGGCATTTGTGTTTAGGCATAAGTAGTTCTTCCAATCTATGGCTGAATAGTTAAAATCACCCAGGATCAAGGTAAAGGGTTGAATCTTGATAGTTTAGAATAGGTCTAGATAGGTGAAGTGGGCATCTTGAGTCAAAGTTGGGGGCCTGTAGCTAGCTATGATTCCATTTGGGGTCTATTCAATAGTCAATTGTACCAGGAGTGTCTGAGTGCATCATACTGCTTGACCAGCACAAGCCTGGCGGTGTGTATGTCTTTTATATATATATTGCAACTCCACCTCCTTTTGCTTTGCTACCCATGGTTTTTGGTCTGAATGTATGTTAGGATTAGTAACTTGGTATGGCTGGGGTGCTCCCCACAGCTTTGAACCAGGTTTCTGTGACTACACAAAAGTCAGCATTTTCCAGGGTTAAGGATGCCTGCAATGAGTGCAGTTGCATGTTTAGACTCCTAGCATTTAGCAGCATGACCTTTAATTTGCATTTTAATGAAATTTTCATGTTGGTACTTTTGACCTCATGGCATTGTCTAAAAAAAGCACTATGGTGGAGACAGGAGCTTTTGCCAGAAGCATGAAGCCCAAGGGAGACAGATGCTGGCCATCTCTGGCAAAGCATTGTGGTTTGTCAATCATGTCTTCCCAGGCTGTCAGATACTAGATCCCCTTGGAGTGACACCAGAAACTAAGCAAATTGTTAAAGTCAATCATTTTCTGTTTGTATTGAGGCATAATTCTGGGTGATGGTAGAATACTGCTTAAGGCTAAAAACTTACCTGCCTGGGACACATTTTCAGTGAGCTCAATCATGTCGCTCTTCATATAGTCCAGGGAGGTACGTCTCAAGTCATTCACGCCAACATGGACATGACAGAGTTATAACAGTACCTGTTGTTGAGACACTTGAGTGCATGGGTGATATGGTGGATTCTGGCATCTAACAAACAATTAACAGTGACTTTCTCCTTATCCAGCCTGGTGAGACACACATCTGTGTGTCTCACAATGGAGTCTCCTATGACTAATATGTTGGGTTTATGTTTATGCCTTAGTGGCTGTGAGACACAGGAGTGTGGACTTTGTGTGGTGTGGTGGGCAGAGGAGTTTGTGTGTGTTTTTGCCTCAAAAGTCTCTTTTGTTTGGGTATGTTTTTGCTGAGGACCTCCACGTGTGTGTGTGTGTGTGTGTGTGTGTGTGTGTGTGTGTGTGTGTGTATGGGTGTGTGCATGTGTGTGTTGTGTAAGTGTGGGTGGTGTGTTGACAATCTTCTCAGTGCCAGATATACTGGCTTGTGAGTGAGAGAGCATTGACTCTAGGTTCTTAATGTAATTGCATCTCTCACAAATTGTGCTCCTAGGTGTTAGTAGTACAGGGTTATCCATGTACCTGAGGCAGTTGTTACACTGTCTCAGGATGCCCATATCATTCCCAAAACATAGGAAATTGTCCATCCATATTTGTCAGAAACTGAGGGAGAGAGGCCAGAGAGAGCTAAGAGGGTAAAGGGTGGAAGGTCTAAGAACAGTACTATTAGGTGATCACACAAGTGCTGCTAAGGGAAAATTTGTAGCTGGAATACCTCACAAAGGGTTTAAAACAGTGCAGCTCAGCTCTGGATGCAGCAAACCTATATCCAGACTATGCTACTCAATGTAAGGATTAGGAACACAGTAAAATTCACAAAAATGCATAGATTAACCACTTACAGACAAAAACAGAAATCACAGTATGAAAAAATACAGCTACACAGTAATGAAATGAAGTAAAATGTAGTTAAACAGTAATGAATTGCAGCAAATAGCAATGAAATGCAATTAAACAGCAATGAAATACAGTTAGTTAGGAAAATGTTTTAAAACAGTGCAAATGTGGTAAAGTAGCTCACAATCACAACAGTAAAAACAGCTCAAATAAAGCAGCAATTCAGTAGAATACTGTCATCAATTTAATAAGGCTGCCTACAAGCAGTAAAAAAATTGTCAAACTAAATGCAGTTGAACACCTAAGCACAAGCAGCAAAATGAAGTAGAAAGAGGCACATATATTTTTAAGTAGAAAGAGAGGAGACAGAAGATAATTCAAGGTTAAAAATCTAAAGGGGTGGGCCTTCAGAATTGATCTCACTGTACTCAGTAGAATGTCCTGATGTAATGGGACTGGGTGGAGTGTCCAATATCACATTTATAGTAGAGGTGGGCAACCCAAAAGCAACCAAGCTTTAATACCACAATATCAATTGGGTGGGTGGCTAATATGCAAGATCAGAACAGAGGTAAGGACTGAATTCACTAAGCCTAAAAAACAGTTGCACAGTTTAAACAGATATGCAGCAAATATTGTTTTAGTTAATCATAAGTGCAAAAACAGTTGAAAATAAGCATTTATCTTCTGTAGTCGCACAGCAGTTTTTGTAAAACAACAGAGCAAGGGCAGAAGGTCTAACTTTTGATGAGTTGGATTTTTTTAACAAAGATGTTTGAGGATAGAGGGTATCCTAACACACTGATAAGACAAGTCAAGGCTGAAATTATTAACAGTAGAAGGACTAAATATGCCCTTATTTTGGGGAATTCCAACTTTGATGTACCTATGAAGGTTGTACCTGGTATTAATCAAGTTATTGCCAATTTAAATCCAAATGATAATGAAATAAAAAATGCAATGATAGTCCCATATAATGTTTGGAGTTCACAAAATTACTGCAATATTAAGATCTAATTGGAATTTAATCTTCACCCAAGCGTTGAAACAGAATTTGTGGGCTGCTCCTTTAATTACATATAGTAGAGGTAGACACCTTAAAAACATCTGTGAGGGTATTTCCAGTTGGGTGTAATACAATGGAGTGTCCAGTATGAACAAACGTGGCATGTGTAAATACTGTAAATATATTAACAATGCCAAAATATTTGTATGTAAGGTTCTGAGAGAACTATGGGTTACCCAGGCACAGTTAACTGCAACACCAGATATATAGTTTACCTAGCAACATGCACATCCTGTACACCCTTCTATGTGGGTACAACAAGAAGAAGGCTCAGGGACAGGCTATATGAACATCTATATCATATTCACAAGTGTAACACCAAAAACGCCCTGAGTAGACATACACAGGAATGTATCAGTTTTAATAAATGTATTATTATTTTTATTTTTTTGGGGGGATTGTGATAGACTGGGTGAGCTACAATGATCACTGATGTGACATAAATAACAAGCTTGAATTAAAGAAATTCAGTTGGCAGGTTAGGCAGAATACATATGAAGAAGTAGGGTTAAATGACTGCATATTGCTACTGTGTGTTTTAATGAACAAAGCATCTTTCTTATGACTAGGCTCTCTGCAAATACTTGAAAAATGTTTTTAACAGTATTGATTTTGTCATAATATAAATATATATATATATATATATATATATATATATATATATATATATATATGGATCTACTTCACTTACCCGAAAAACCACATCGCAGACATTCCTTTCATTGAGACGAATACACCAACAAACCAGAAGACCGACATACGGAACGCCAATATTTTAACCCGAGGTAAGTAACCGCTTGGCCATCCCAAAAAAAAAACTAAACCCACCCATGTGGGGGGCTTTGTCCCCCACATCACCCTAACAAAATATACCAACTCTTAAAAAACAGTCAAGGACAAAAAACTGTGAATCCAAAAGGGAAGGTGCAACTCTAAATCACAAATCATGCACAGGATGCCAAAAAGAAATTTAATTGAGCGCTTTCATCATGAACAGACTTCTTCAGAATAGTAAAACATCAACAAAGATTTCTATTTAAACACATCTCTAGGAATTCATTGGTCAAAAATTAACTAGTTAATTAATAACACAAGGCATCCTCCCAGATTCTCAAAAACTTGCACAGAGTGCATGATCGGTGCAGGAGCTCAAGCAGGCAATATGTCTACCGTGCGATCCAGGAACAGCCCGCAGGGGCGTGCACGAGCGCTCCTGCACTAATCTTGCACGGACTAAGCCCTGGTAAGCAAATCACCCCATTTGCAAGTGAAATCCATACAAATGAGGTTATTTTCCAATCCAGGAAGTTCGCAACAGTCCATGCAAGACTAGTGCTATCTGCAGAAATGTACTCGGTTAGTAACCGAGTACATTTTTGCAAAATCCAAAATGGAGCTATAACAGCTCCGAATAAAGGCTGCAAAAAAAAAAAAACGTTTCTTTTTTTTTTTTTACCCGATCTCAGCTGTTTAAGCGTAGGGCAGCGACGCACAAACAGGATCAGGGGAAATAATAAAATAAACCTAAAATAAGCATTCTAACTAAAATCATTATTTCTGCCATGTAAGTCAATGGCAGGCAGAAGACAACCTGGCCAGTGAGTAGTGGTTGCTAAGGGGGCAGGCTCAGTGTGAGACATGTAACTATGCACTAGCAGGTAATCCTATGCAAATGAGGGCAATGATAATGAATCCCAGTTTTCCCCAGGATGTGAGTCAGGTCCCAACAGTGTAAGAGTAGGAATAGCTTGGTGCAAGCCTAGGAGGTAGGTGACATCATGGGAGGTATGTCAGGCATACTGTAAGTGGATTGGAGCCCTGTTGCTTGGATTTGTTTCTAGCTTAGCATAGCTAAGCTAGGGGGTGTGTCTAAACCTGTCTAGCACTCTTTATAAAGCCTAAGTGGGTGTTTTACAGGAAGAAAAAAGAAGTTAAACCAGGAAATAGCAGCAGTGTGCATATTTGTGCACTCTGTTTGCGTGGCACGCACATGGGCTTAAACAGGGAGGCAATTGGGAAGGAAAAATAGCAGTAGGAAGGTAATCGAGGAGAACTAGCATAGCTGGCAGGTAAAATGTATCAGAATCAGCCAATTACACAGGCAGCAGACCAGCTCAGCCCAGAACACTACTTTAAACTAAGCAAACACCTTCCCCTCTATTTTTTCCCACATTCTACACCACCTGTGTATACAAGTGGGGAAATTTTAACAAACAAACCTACAAAATGAGAAGGGCTGCAGCAGGCAACATAGAGCAACATGTGCAAGAGGCTGAGAGTGGTGAGGATGTGAATGCTGCCAAACAACCACAGTGAGGAGACAGAGAAGAGTGTACAAATCCAGGGTAACCTACCAGGGGCTACATGAGCTGGAGATAGTGGAGCGTTATAGGGTGGACAGAGACCTCCAACAGCAAATTGTTGAGCTGTGCTGGCCACACTTGACATGCATAACTGACCGAGGGGAACCCATCCCAGTGGATACCAAGGTATGTGTAGGCCTATTATGCTAGCCACAGGTACCTCCCAAAGCACAACTGGGGATATCATGGGGATCTCACATGCATCAGCATCCAGAGTATTCCACCAGTTCCTGGATGCCATGTCAGCACATGCCAGTGAGCACATATATTTCCTTAACACCCATGAGGTGTTGACCAGCGATATATGTCTCTTCCACCAAATAGCAGAATATCTTTGGGTAGTGGGTGCTATAGACTGCACACACATATGCATCAAAGCACCACCCAGTGGGCAGGGTTGGACCTACATCAACTGCAGGGGCATCCATTCCATCAACTGCCAGGTCTTATGTGATGTCCAGGGCATTATAATGAATGTATGTGCTGGCTGCCCTGGAAGCTATGACAATTCCTACATATGGCATCTGACACAGCTGTACCAGAGATTTGCCAATGGGGACATCCCCTACAGTCACCTAGTGGGGGATGCTGGGTACACACTGGAGTTGTGGCACACACCTGAACAACAATGTAATAATGAGGCACATGCACTGTCATATTATGCTAGCTTAACATATGTGGCTGTGTTTGTGTTCACACTGGTTGTGGTTATGTACTTTCACACAGGTGTATCTTACCCTGTGCTGTGACATGCCTGTAGAGCCTGCTATATATGCAGGTACATGTGCATTCCCCCATAGGAGATGTAGGCCAATGTTGAGCCAGTCTGCCTGTAGCCTGCACAGTGCATTGTTACATGCCTAGCAGCTTAGTGTACTTACCCAGTGAGATGTCATGCGCAGATACAGATGTACTGCTGCTGGGCCTCCCTCATGTATGTCAGACAGAGCAGTGGTATGCTGTACAGATGTATGTCAATACCTAGTGGGTAGTATGTGGCCATGGCACCCCTGTACCAGCGGTTATTATGTGTCAGGCCAGACAGGGGTGTGCGAATTCATAACCTATGGTGGCAAATATATTCCAGTCATTATGTGTTATACCCATCTACATGGCTGTCTACATCCATATTGTCAGGCATGGTACACATGTTTAGCACTAAGGGGTTATGTGAATACCTCTGGACTGTACAGAATGTGTCAGAATGTCCACATATATTGGTCAATATCTCTGCTGCAGTCCACAGGGCCATTACATGCTAGCAGCGGTACTTTACTATTATGTCCTTAGGATGTCTGTCAGTAGACAATGGCACATATGTTATAAGCAGATGTGACCTCCAACACACACCATGTCTGTGAAGACAATCCCAATGACAGTAGCAATAGACTACTAATATACCTGCTATACATACCTGACATCCCCTTGCACTATGACCGTGGGACTATAGAGGCTGGGGTAGGGCTACACTCCATGTCCAGAACATATGGTGGAAATATATGTACATATTATTATCCAGATAGCCATATATATATATATATATATATATATATATATATATATATATATATATATATATATATATATATATGATTACACATGTGTAGTACTTTCAGTCACCACTGTCATGGCAACCACCTACTTTAATCCCCTACATCATGTGGGTGTGGTCCATTTACATTTCCTGTGTGATGGACATCCTTCCTGTGTGTGGGCATCAGTGTTATAGACAACAGGTAGCAATACCTCTTACAGGAGAACTGGCACACTCAGGGCAGCTACATATTTGCAGGAGGTTCAGGAACTACAGACAGAGTGTGAGTAGAGTTGTGTTATGCTTTGTATAGTACTGGTGTTAAAGGGTGTGTGTGTACATACTAGCTTACTTTGGAATGCAGTCTGTCTGCATAGTTCTCAACTGTGGGCCTATCCTTTTGGTGGCCAGTGGTGTGCTTATCATGCATTGTCTGTCCACCACACAGGTCCTGTGTCAGATATTTCACTGGCAGTGTGTGTATGTTGAGTGCTATCAGTACATGGCTACATCCATTTCTGTTTCTAACCTCACTTCCCCTGACTAAGGGTATGTTGCAGACTATCCTGTAACACCAGCAACTTGCTTAGTGTATGGCAACAGTTTTCCACATTTGTGCCTGTGTTCCAGCCTCTGTCCTCCACCTACATACCAAGCTTTGCACATATGACATGCTGTTGGGCGTTGTTCTGCAGTGGGCTGTGAGTATATCACACTGCCATTGCTGCCATCAGTCCACTGCTGTTGTATCCCCCCACACATATGGTGGGGCTGGAGCCATATATATGTGGGTGTCACCTACACAATACATGTGTGCTCTTATGTACTCCAGAGGCCAGTGTATGTAACAGTGATATATGGCCCTGTATTATTGAGTTGGGGGGGAAGCACCATAAATGACCTAGGCTGTTAAAAATGTGGGGGTATCAGGGGTGAGCTGCCTTAAGATATCTGGATGTACTCTACCATATACTTCACCTATATTTACATTACTTATATAAACTGAGTTAATGCAAGCCTACTGCCTCCTGCCATACAGATTGTTTTGTTTGTCAGTGTGGTTGTGATGGTGTCAGTTATACCTTGTTATGTAACAGGTACAACCCATTTGGTCACACGACATCTTTACCACCTAGTGATTTTGTACAGAGTATAAATAGAGGCTGCTGAACTATACACCTGCATTACATACTGTTGATTGTTTGGTATCCTGTGGCCCAGTCTGTCCTCACTATTGTACAAATTGAAGGGCTTGGCCTCGACAGCAACAGTTGTGAACCTTTCCAGATTACTGTATTAGTATAACTGTTTCACAGTTGCATTACTCTGTTTATATGGATGTCAGTGTCTGAACAGGTATATGGCATGGCATGTAGAACTGTAATAATACACAATTAAATGTTTTCCATTTCTACAAACCTGTGTGTGGTGTTTTTTCCTATGACCTCTCTGTGGGTATATGTTACAGGCAGAGGATGTCATTTGTATGGGTGGTCCATACAGTGTCCAGTTGTTCAGGTGTTAACTGTAGGCATAGTGGCTGTTCCATATTGTGTACACCTTTTACATATGTATCTTACTGTACATATATCTGCGTGTGTATGTATATATATATATATATATATATATATATATATATATATATATATATATCTGTATCTGCATATCTGTGTCTGTGCATCTGTATCCTGGGGATGTTGATGACTTCCACATTTTATGTTTCCTATGGAAGGCGGACTGTACTGCATGATGTGTTACCAATACCAGCCTGATATCATACAGGTGGGATGTAGTACTGTTAACATCTTGTGCACATGTCGTGTCAGGTCCTGGTTTTGGGATCTGCAACACCTGGTAGTGTATTGCAGGGTGGATGTGTTTGGTTATGGGGGTGGGATGCCTATTCGTACAAGATGTATAGTGTGTGGGGCCTCTCATCCCCATTAATGGTGCATGTGGACATATGTGTTTTTGTTAATCTGCCATTGCTATCTACAGATGTATGGGTATATATACCTATATAGATATGTATATATGCTTACATATATATAACTATGTCCATATATACCTACATAGATATATATCTGTGTACACATATGTAACTTGCTGTGTATATGTAGACATATAGGTGTAGACACATATATGTGTCAATGTAGGGATTTGCATGTATATATGTTCATATATATTAATATATATATATATATATATATATATATATATATATATATATATATATATATATATATATATATATATATATATATATATATAATATGTATGTTGTATCTGTTTAGATATTAATATATTTACACACACATACATCTAGATATTGGTATACATTCTCTGTACTGTTGCATGCCTGGACTGGAGGTTATGTTTCTGAAAACATCAGATTTCTTTATATCTGGCATGGTTTAGTGGTAAATCACTTTGTCTATGGTGTGCAGGTTCCTGGGTTTAAGACTTGCAGAGGCTGTTTATTTTGTTGCTGGGCAGAACACAGGCCGTTGGATACAGAGTGGTAAAGGCACTTTAAAGCAGTTGTAAGCGGGTTTGCGCAGAGCTAAGCAGTACTTACTTTCGGTTACAGTTTCTTACACTTAGCTTCTACTTTGCTTAATCTGTGTAGGCAATGCTTACTCCCATGCAAATGCACTTAAACATGCTTACTAGTGCTTACATATGTGTACTACTGCTTATTTGTGCTTAAACCTGCTTACTAGTGCTTTATTCATTATGACACTTACACTTCACATGTGCATTCCCTGCAGTACTCCAGTTCATACATATATGTTTTTTCGTGGATTTTGCAACATAAATATTGGTTATAACGTGCTTTGCCATGTAAAATAGACTGTGCTGCAGTGGGACTCGAACTGGGAATGCCTGCACATTAGGCGAATGCTGTGCCCACTACACTATTGCTGTGCTGCTTCATTTGCATATATCTTCCTTATTATCCTCTTCAGCCTTTTAAGCTGCTTTAACCATAGCTAAGCGATGGGCACCCCGCTCACCTACAGTTAGCTGTACTCAGATTTTTAAAATAAAAATAAAGGGGTTTCTTCATTTGATTTTTATGTACTGTTGCTGTTGTACACATGGGGACTGTTGGTGGGGATATGAGGACACCTATGAGTGATCTCACTCATTTCTTATTACCTTCTGCTGTTCTACATTGCAGGGGCTTGTTTATTCTGAGAGCTCTGCTCTCAGACAAGCCCCCTGCACTCGTACACGCTCTGTGTAAGCCTTGTTAATATGCATGGCGCATTGCCGTCTTGCTCCTAAATGAGCGCTTCTTTGCAGGACTATGCTAGTCCTGCACAGATTAGTGAATCTGGGGGATCATTTCCCCTAACCACTGTGCAGTATAAAAATCTTAAAAAACACTACCATTTAAAAAAAACAAGTACATGCATAATAAAATAATCTATATATGCATGTGTAAATGTATATGCATATGTCCAAGAATGTGCATAAAACTATCTATTTACTGGAATGTCTAGAATATTAAAAACAGTACATGGATTTTAATCTTAATAAAGAACTAATGGACAACCTGTCATTGAGCCCAGGTATTTGACAGGCATTAGTCCTGATTTGCCACTTTAACTCCAAGAATTCAAGATATTCATCAAGTGCGCTCCCCCAAATGCCCAGGTCAACATGATCTACTGCACCAAATTTAAAAGAATGTGTAGGGAACATCCTAATATGTTTATACAGTGCATTCCTCTCATTGTGCTGTTTTATGTCATATAAATGCTGGTAGATTCTCTGTTTAAGAGCTCACTTGGTTTTACCTATGTATAAACCATCACATAAATCCCATAATGTGATATAGACTATTCCCTTAGAGTAACAAAAATACTTTTTATGAGGCAAAATGGTCCCAAAACATTTACGTGCAATTTTGCCATTGTCAAAAATAAAGGGACATTGTGCACATCTCCCACACTTAAAATTACCAAAGTCTCTTGAATTGCATACTTTCTTCTCAACCAGCCCCTTCAAGGAAATGTCCTTTTTATAATCTACCAGGGGTTGTGTACCTACTCTATTGACAACCTCGTTGTCTAGATTGAAAATAGACAAGAATTTTGATATGACCTGTTTAATGTCAAAAAAATGTATGGTGAAAGGTAACGTTAAGGCCATATTAAATCTACTCTGCCCAGATGGGTCCCTTTTAGGTAAACAAGTCGACAACATGACAGTGTAAACCCCTGCTCCCTTTTTGTTCTAACCTCTTCAGCTATATTGTTGATGAAGGTAGTAGTGTAACCCCTTCTCTCCAACATGACTTGCAATGTACCACATTCAGTCAAAATGTCAACCTTGTCAGATACCATCCTGGCCAATCTGACAAACTGCCCTTTGACAAGGGATTTCTTTTGGTGTAAAGGATGCCAACTCTGAAACTGTAGCAAAGAGTTTGAGTAAGTTGGCTTCCTGTACAAATGAGATACAAACACTTTCCTGTCATAGTCCTTCCGTAATGTCAAGGTAATGCAAAAAATTGTTGTTTTTGACCATGGTGAATTTCAAAAATTCAGTAGTGTTTTTGATGTAAGTGAAAAATCGGTCCAGGTCATTCTCAGTACCTTTCCAAAAAAAGGACTAAGTCATCCAGGTACTGGCCGTAAAGTACCCAAAGATGTTTGAAATCCAAGTCCAGGATGTACAAATCCTCCCATGGGGCAAGGACAATGTTAGCAAAAACTGGGGCCAGCAAGCTCCCATAGTGACCCCCTTTGTCTGCTTAAAAATCTGTCTCTCAAAAATAATAAAATTGTTGCCAAGAACTAACTCCATACAACTACGGAGTGTAAGAATGGTGTTATGGTCCATACTGGTGTTAAAACAACGATAGTCATAAAACCATTCAAGACCTAAATCATGAGGGATCACTGAAAAGAGGTCACAGATATCAATGGTAACCATGATTAGATTGTCTGCATACATTTCTGGCTTGATTTTACCCAAGAAATCCCATGGGTCCTTAATCACCCATTGTCTATCATCCAACACATGCTTCACCTTACTGTCAATAAACTTAGCTAGACAAAAAGTTTTTGAAGCTTTCATGTCCACAACTGGATGGAGAGGTGGATTAGCTATGGATTTATGGACCTTGGGGATTCCAAAAATAGTGGGGATCCTTGAGTATTTTCCATCGAGAAACTCATGAAGCTCAATACTGATTTGACCATTAAGAAGTGATTCTTCTATTGTCAGGTCAATATTCCTATAGGCTATATTCAGCTCATTTCTAGACACCTCAATGTATGTGTCACTGTACAACCACTCAAAGATTTTTTCATTGTAGGCATCATTGTCCATAACGACCAACCCCCCCCCACCTTTATCAGATTTCATGAGTCTTAAATCACCTCTACCCAAAATGCTATGCAATAACATTCTTTCAGCCTGTGTAAGGTTGGTTGTATCATGGTGTCTGTCTTCCTTTTAGACAACAGTATTAATTTTGTCATAATATATATCTATATATATATATATATATATATATATATATATATATATATATATGGATCTACTTCACTTAACTGAAAAACCACATCGCAGACATTCACTTCACTGAGATGAATACACCGACAAACCAGAAGACCGACATCCGGAACACCAACATTCCAACCCAAGGTAAGTAACCGGTTGGCCGTCCTAAAAAAAAAAAAAAAACTAAACCCGCCCATGTTGGGGGCTTTGCCCCCCACACAACCCTAACTAAATATACTAACTCCGAGATCGCACTACCATGGGGGTAAGAGGCAAAGTTCAACAGGATGGCCAAGCAGTTACTTTGGGTCGGAATATAGGTGTTCCGGATGTCAGTCTTTTGGTTTGTCTGTCTATTTGTCTCAGTAAAGTGAATGTCAGTGATGTGGTTTTTTTGGATAAGTAAAGTAGACCTATATATATATATATATATATATATATATATATATATATATATATATATATATATATATATATATATATATATATATATATATATATATATGTAAGTATGCATATACCTTTTACTTTTAGGTTAAAAATGCCAAAAATGGTTTAAGTTATGCATGCACGAGTTTTATTTATTGCATTTTTATATTTGCAATGATTGAACATTTTTACACCTTTTTTCTTTTCTGAGTGTAGTTTTAAGGACCATTCATTCATTAATTGTTTACTGGATTTGAGATTTGATCGGTAACCTTGTAATTTAAAAGCTTGGTTAACCATTTTATTTTACTCTGATGAAGTTTATGAAAGTGCTTAGCAGTGAAATAAAGTAGCACATAGCTCCCATCGTGGTTATATTCGCTGCTTTTTACTAGTTTTATATGTACAGGTTTTGGTCGTTTTGTTACCATTTTGAAAATTTAGATAGACTTAAGAAAATGCTTTATAAACAGAAATATGCTATTTCAGGAACTAGAAATTATATTTCTCCCTTATTAAATAAAACTTCTAAATGACACTTATTGTTGATGGAACATTTATGGGTTAATTATAGCACTAGTGCTTTTTCTCAAGAAGGTATTCTACATATAGTAGAAGATGATGCTGTAACTACCCTTAAAAAGTGAGATGTGCAACATCTTTTAGAGTCATATTGGGAAAAACTGTCAGCAGATTTTGCTGTACCTGAATTCGATAATGTATTAATGATAGCATCTAAGTATCCATCCCTTGTGTTGGATGGTATATCATATACAATTTACATTCAAATGTCTGAAAACCAAAAATTACATTTCTTGAATGTTCTAAATGAGTAGTTGAGAGAAGGTATACAAGATAGAAGAATCTGTGAAGGTATTATATGTTTTATATATAAAAAGGGGATAAAGTGCTATTTGGAGACCCATTATCTAAGGGAATATTGATTATAAATTATTTTGTAAGTTTTTATAAATTAGGTTGAGCTGATTAGTAAATATTTTTTTTGAGTTTGGAGTATATGGAATACATAGTAAACCAGTTCAATATATGCTGCTGTTTTTGAAAGATGTAGTGGATTCAATACATATAATAGTGATAGAAAATTTGATGGTCTGAAATGTAAGTAAGGAATTTGATAGGATAACACATGATGCCTCATGGGATGTATTAGAGAGTTATGGAGTTAATACATATATTATATTCATTTTAAAAATATTTATATGAAATCTTGAATTAGAAATTAAGTTTTGCTTTTTAGGTAAAAAATGCATCTTTGAAGAGGGGTAAAATATGGCTGCCCTTTAAGTGGTAAGAAATGCAGTTCTGAGATGTGGAATTTTCTATAGCAGCCTCAGTTATTTTACTAACTACAGAGGTTCCCTTAGTGTTAACTTATGCTGATAATCTCAACCTTTTTGCCAAGTCTAGTGATTCTATGTGTAAGATATTCTGTTCTTAATAAATTAAGAATTATGGCTCTGTTCTTTAACCTGGATAAGTGCATAGTTTTTGAGAAGTTTAGTTCAGATATAAGTATGTGTCAGTCTGCTGGTAACATTTCTATTTTAGAAATTACTTTTGAAAATTCAAGTTTTATCAGTGTACAGTGGACTAGTATACTACAGGATTTATGGATTACATTGAAGAGATGGATAATGTGCCCTACATCTTTTGAAAAAAAATCATGTTTTAAATATTATTTCTCTCAGTAAATTAATATACAAGTCTAGTTTATCCTTTTCTAGTATCCAGAGAAAAAGATCTATTAGAGGGTTTATTTTTATTGTTGGGAAAAATAAATTAAATCTCATAAAAAGAAACATTATACACTGTGCAAAAACAGAAGGAGGATTAGTATGAAAACACCTTATTGAATTTTTATCTTCTATGCCTCTATAGTCTACTTTATTGCGCCTAAAAATAAGGACCACTATGTTCTTGTTACATTGCTCTGGCATAAATGTAATGGTTTTTGGTTGTGTGTTTTCTGGTGAATGAACAAATGGGATATCTGGAATTCTGTTAGAATATAACAATAAAAAACATTCTTTGCAAATTAATTATTGAAAACTGATTCTGTTAAATTAAAAAAATGAGGAGTGCAGTTAGAATATAGCAATAAAATTAAGTATTGAAGATGTTCCATCATCTAGGAAATAGCTGTATACATTTATTATGGATTTAAATTATTATGACAGACCCTGGGGAGAAATTTACAACAGTTATAGAACTTCATGACTTTTTGTGGAGGTTGATGTTAGGAAAACTTCCTGTAAAAGGGATTATAAAAATAAGATTAAATCACAAAGGTTAATGCCAACTACATAAAGTAAAACAGACACTTAAGCATGATATTTTATCTTGTCCAAGAATCCTTTTATTTTAGAAGACTTTTCCTAACAGTTTTCTCTCTATATCTTCACTTCATGTTGATATGAATGCTATTTTGTATAGTCATAGAATATCTTCTATATAATGATTGAAATAGGTCTAACACTTTATTTAATGCAGTTTGGATGCTCTGGTTAATGTGCTGTGATGAGCTCCTGTATAATAAATTTTATAAAATTTTAGAAAAGTTGAAACAATGGTTCTGGTAAAAAGGGTCGGGTAATTTTATTGTGTAGTATGTATTATAATAGTATATTGTGGTATGTATTTATTTTTGATATTATTTCTGTTCTTTCTGTTCTTTGTGTGTTTGATATAATAGATCGTTTATGCAGTCTTATATAAATAAGTACTAGTACTTGTTTTGGTAGGCACTGTTCAGGCTTTTATATCCACCTAATGTAGTACCAACTCAAGCAGATAGGGCATTGGTTTAACATCTCATCTAAATAATGGCACACTCAGGAGTGCAACACTGGAAATTATTCCATGCACATGGGGTAGGAATAGAGCCCATAGCCTTCTATCTTCCAACACCAAAGGCTAGTGTGCAACCTGTTGTACCACAACACTAAATTAGAATTATTTAGTAAGTAATGCCCTAGGTTGCTTTGAAATGCCGTTATTGTGCCTAATGTTTTTCCTTCAGTAGATACCTAATTCTATGTGGTAGCTATTATTCTAGCAAAGTCTTTTTCCCCAACATCTACTATAAATTTTGGTCTTACATGTGTAACTGTGTTATATTGACTGCTTCTAAGTGAGTAGTTCTGGTCTCCAATTTGTAGTGCTTTTTTAAGAAGTGGGCTGTAACCAAGTGATAGAATTTTGAATATTAGCATACACAGAAGTCTGGCTCTGTATGTAATACAAAGCCAATGGGCTTTATTTGGTAAGATACAATGCTGATAATTAGGACTGGGAAAGAGAGCAAATCTGAATATTTAGTTTACAGTCATTTAGATAATTTTTGAGTATTATGTCAGGAGTGCAAGGTAATTCATGGTAAGTTTCTATGCAAATACACTTTGCGGGGGCTTTATAACTGAATGCCTAGCTGTCATACTTTGGAATACAGGAAGGAAATTGTAAATACCTAGCTCTTTCTGTTTGAAAACAACAATGAATTACAGACATGGCTTGCCATCTGTTAAATGCCAATATATTGTAGGAGCTATACTGATATCTTTACAGAAATGTTACTTTTTGCCTAAACATTTTTTTGCCTATTTTGTTAATATGCCTGTCAGAGCAGGTAACAGCGACTATTCCTACTTATTAAAAAAAAATAATTACTCAGCTGGTAGAACAGGATGCTGCCTGAAAAAGGCCAGGGTCACATATTTTATTTTTCCAGTTTCTAGAAAACATTTCCCAAAACTGTTTCTCCTTCAGTAGCATAGCTATTTAATATCATACCAAAAACCTTAACTGATTTCCAAACTACATGAACTTACTTTTGTTAAATGCAAAGATTTCAACAAGTGATTAAGCACAGATAATGAGTTGTCTGAGATCATTATTTCTAATTCTGTTTTAAATGGGTAAGGGTAGGCAAATAAGCATCTTTCATTTTCTAAGCAGGTCATCTGTTCGTGTTTCCAAATCAGCTCAGCATACATTCTTTGAATGACAGGACAGCTACTCTTCTATGTAGATGTGTTTTATTTGTTTGTTTGTTTTTTCTCAGAAATAGATAAATTCTTTTGTAACCTGCTGCTCACTAATCACAATTTCAGAACTATCCTGTGACATGATGACAATAGATTCGACTACACCTTCCAGTATTCTTGTGTATTTGAAAAATTAACGTGTATTTTAGCTTCTACTAAATAGTAAAGGGATTTCTTGCCTGTTCCTCTGTGTAATTATTGATTATTTTTGACCAGGTAGGTGGTTTGGTTCACTATTTCCAGCCATGATCCAGGCTCAAAATGTTGTCAAACAACAAAATGCATTTTAAGACATATACAACAGCAAAGAACAGCATTAAGCTCTGTTCATGGTAAAATGTTGATAAAACAAGATACAAATTTTATCATTCGCATACAGCCAAGGTATAGAAAGTTAAGAATCAATGGTCATGTATCATATTATATACATCATATACACTTTTTATATTGTGTAAAACAATGGAGATAATATCATTACAGAGTGGTAATTTCCTTACTGTCCTGTGAAAAGCTGTTTGTTTTTTTATCTGCCTGTAAAGCTATTATTTATTAAGGTTTTAATTAATTATTTTCCACTAAATGTTTTGAGTTTGCTTTTTCTAAATGCTTGTTTCAGAGTTCATATTTTAGCCATGAGTCTTATCCACTTCCCAGCTCTGTGTCACCAAAGGACAATGTCCTGGCAATGACACAAATGACCTGAATTGAGGTCTGGGCAGAGAGTAGCAGTTCAAATCAAAATGGCTGGAATCAAAGAAGTTGAAGATGACAGATTCAATACCTTGTTGGTGGAAATGCACAGCTAAGAGGAAAGCAAGTAGTCCTCTAGTGACACAAGTGAGCACATCATTTACCAGAAGTAGGGCTAGTGACTAATAGAAATGTACTCATTAATGGAATGCCAACAAAGTCGCAAAACATCTCCATGACTACCTTGATGGTGGCCCCTATATTTGGCTCATGTTCCTTGTATTGGGGATGCTTAGTACAATGGAAAAATGAGCTCAAGATCTATTGGTAGAGGCTTGCTTGTTGGAAAGCATGGAAACTAAAATCATTTTGAAAGAGAGAAAAAAAACACTTTTCAATACTACTTTTCTATTAAAGCAGCTCTCCATTCTCACCTATGCAACTCATAACTGAAGCATGTTATAAGAGATCCCTTATTATTATATGAGTCTGTTTCCAAATATATACAGATTATACCATGGCAACTCTCAACTAAAGGTGGCCCAACTTTGATTTTTTTAATTTGAACTCAAGCAGATACCCCCTAAAATAGTTTCTTCTCAAACATTGGATAACATCTGATTTAAACAGTCCGTATAATTTCAGGAAAAATATTTCTCTTCTTCGATATGTACAGTACCATAATTGGGCATATTTCTGTTACACAAAATAACTATTTCTGTGTTAGGGCTAGCCACTTGGTAGTTCAAACATTGGCTCTGGGTAATTATTTGATACTTCCCAACCCCTTCTAAAAATGGGAAAAGGTGGTTGATGATGGCAATGACAAATTACCTTTTCATTTTTAAAGGAGCAATAAATCTGGTTCTGTAAGATGCACACAAAATGAATATTACCTCACTGTTGTTTACAGTTTCTCCATATAACATAATCATTAATCCTTACAGAAGTAAAATGAATGCATAATCTCTGACTACCAACATCACAAGTACATACTTAGTACTATAATGTAAAACAAATACATATCTAAACAAAAATTATCATTTTTTTCCCTAAACCTGCTTAAGAATTTGGTTTATTGCCATCTTCAGTTTTTTCTCACACTACATATTTAGCACCTAGTATTTCCTATGCTTCATTTAGCAGAAGTAACTGCAGGACCATCTTCTATCTTGAACCACAGATGGTTTTCATTTCTCAATAACCACCTGCAAAATTATGTTAACTATGATGAGTTATTTTAATGAAGGTTCCTATAAATGTCCATTACTTCTTTCTTAATATTCTGAGCCCAGCCTTTCAATAAAATATCAGTGATTCTCCATTTCATAAACCATGCAACTGTCATTGTGCAGATCTATCAAAAATACATGTATTGCCCACAAACTGACATAAAATTCTCTACAAAATTAAATGAACAAAACATAAATTATAGCTGAAATCCACACAAAACAATAACCAGATTGGTAAGAGGAATATTTCATTTTATTTTATATGACTATGAATAGAATTTGTTGCAGTGGATACACATGGATACATGTGCTCACAAATTCGTGACTTGTAGTTCATTTTTAAATAATAAAAATGTTAAGTGCAGAAAAAAAAAAACTTATGAGCATGGGGAAACAACATACAACATTTAGAGGTCTTAAAAAAAATATAGTACACAAGGATCTGTGTTAATCTTGGATTGAGGAAAATACAGCATCCAGGTGATATATTAATTCTGAAGTGTTTTAAAGTTTATGTACTTTTAATAATAAAATGTTTTATTGCAGAATAAGAATATATTTTGGAAAGGTAATATACAGCATCACAGTCTTGATGTTTTTAAAAATCTGGTTCTCTGATATGAAATAGAAGTAATAAGTTAAAAAATAAAAAAAAATAATATTTTACTTTATTTTACATGATTGTAAGTATTGGTAAATCCAAATATTGCAAATGCAACATCTAGAGGCTCTATTAATTCTTTCAAACCAATGCAATTATAAAAATGCAATCATGAGGAAGCAGCATGCCCCATTATAATCTTGATGTTTTGATAAGCACTTTTCTTTTGTGTCAATAATGAAATTAATAGCCAAAAGTGGCATGACAAATATGTCACTGTGGATTTATATTATATCATTCAGTTTTTGGAACTTAAAATTCATATGGTCTCAAAAATGTAAATTTCAAATTTCCTTGAACTTGAAATAAAAAAAAATCTATATTTTTGCAGGGGGGGGGGTAAGCCCCTATGCACCCCGGAAACTCCCTGCAAATTATAAATACCAACTCTGAAATCACACTATGGTGGGTAAGAGGGTAAATTCCCTGATCCACACTATACCTCAATCTACATAAAAGTGCTTCAATGGGAATTTTATCCTTTTTCCCACTGTAGTTTGATCTCAAAGTTGGCATGCAAAATTTTCAGAAAGTGGGAGGTGCATGGGGGGCTTGCCACACTGCAAAAATGTAGATTTGTTATTTTTTTAATTTTGAGTTTTTGAAAACTTGATCATATCATCTCGACCATATGAATTCCAAGTTTCCAAAAATTTGATGATATAATATAAATCCATCACTGTATGTTAGCAACGTTGTAAATTATTTCATAACATTATTACCTACCTCAGTTTTAATTTCTACAAGTCTTTTGAGTTTCTAATACCATGATGGGAATGAACCCCCATACCTAAGTCAAAGTATGATTAACATTCATAAAATTTGTATTTTTTCAATCATCGATGTTAGCCAGAAGTGCTCTTTGCAGCACCCACAATGTGCCCAGAATTGAATCCTTCTACAACTCATATGGAGTTCCATGTATCAGTAACATAACTAAGAACAGTAGTAAATTCATTTTTATAAGACCTATTGCTTCTATTGCTATTGGAACTGCCTGGGTATCCTCTTCCACATTGCCCTCATTTCTACCTGTAAATCCTGGTATTTTATGACTTCATGTCTCTCTGTATACAAGACACTATAGTCAGTGGGTATAGCCATTTCAATGGTCAATGCTACTTTTGTCTTCTTTTCATGGACTACTATATCTGGTTTTATTGCATCTATTTTTGAACTGTTGGCAATGGATGACCCCATGTGATATAAACTTCACCATTTTCTACAATGCTTTGTGGGTCATGTTTCCAATGCTTTACAGCTGCTTCAGTATTCTAATGTTTGTATAATCCCCAACACAACAGTCTTGCCACATTATTCTGTCTTTCAGTATACAGTCCTTCTGCCATTAGTGTATCACTTCCAACAACAAGATGTGCAACTGTTTCCAATTCTGTTTTACAAAATCTGCATTTGTCTGTTTCTCCCATATGTTCAATGGACTTTGTGAACCAATGTGTACATAGTCCACTATCCTGGGCCACCAATATTAACCTTTCATCTTTTGGTTTAAATTCACCTCTCCTTAACCATTCCTGCATTTGATCCTAAAAGACACGTGGTTGTTTCAAATGCGTTTGGTACTTGCAACTATATTTATGCATTTTTCACATTTCTTGCCTTCTCATCTAATCCTTCACCTTATATTCTTTCTATTTATTTTTTTGGCACATTCAGTTGCTGCCTGATTTTTATCTTCTTCTGGTTTGATTTTCATTCCCGCTTGACACTGATATGTTTCTGCTAAACTAAGCAGATAAGTCATCTTAGACTCAGATCCTAAGAAGCACAGACCCATCAGAAAAATAAGACTTACTTTTAAAGCCATTGAACATACTTCATCTATTTTCATAAGATGCAATGTAAAAGATCTTATTTAATAGACCCACAACAATATGGCTTTGTCAAAGTGAGAGCATGGTAAACTTTCTTGAAAAAGTAGGTCAGTTCATGCAGTGTATCTGGATCCGGCCAGACAATTAACATTATTATCATTGCTGAAAATGTAAATAAGCTTAATGACCTTATGTTGTAAGACTGGATAGTAAATTACCATAACTAGAATCCACATAGCTAAAGTAGCAGGTGTCACCTCAGAAAGCTGTAGAAAGCAAAAGGTACAGTAATGTCACATTTGGTAAACTGTCCCTACCCCAACATATGACATAGACAATATCCCACTCATAAATGAGAATGTAGTCGAAGACTTTGGACCTTGGGTTGAGAACTTCCTCTCCTTTGATCATCACATAATGACTGTAGTCAGAAAGTGCTTCTACTTAGATCAGCTAATTGCCAAAGTAATATCATCTATTTCTAAAGAAGTTATTATATTCATCATTTACTAGAACAGTTGTTGAATACAATACCCAGGTCTTCTACAAGTGCTTAAGTCTCAAGAGCTTGAAGAGCACAGTCTCAAAGCTAGGAAGTCAAACTTTCTGTAGCTTGCTTAGGCTGATGCTTGTTCTCAGACTTGTATATGAGTTTGTGCAAGCAGCTGATGAGGGAAGGGGAGGGGTGAGAGTGTAGATTAGAGTGGGGAGATTTAGGCTCAGGGAGTGGGAAGGGAATTTTAGGCTTAAGGAGCAGGAAGGGAGTCTTAGATTTAGGATTTAGCAGTGGAGATTTAGGCTTAGGGAGTGATCAGGAATTTTAGGTTTAGGGAGAATGGTTTGAGGACTCAGGTTAGGAACTCAGTGTGAGTTTTAAGATTCGGGCACCAGCTTTATAGGTGTAGATCAATATGTATGTATACCTTTAAGAAGCTTTCTAAGGGCTTGCACAAGTGTATAAATGCTGAGTACATGTGAGCCTGATTGCCATTTTGTAGTAAGCTGTTGAGATGTAAGCATGTAGGTCTGTGTAGTCTGTCAGTTAATCAGTTTGTTTATATTTTGTAATGCTGCTATCCATCCTGATGTGTTTCTATGTAATAAAGCATATAAACAAATGACTCCATCTGTTCACCATCTATACTAGAGAGGGACAAGTGACATGGTGTCAGAATGGGATCCAGAAATCACAAATCCACACTGAGAAGGCACCCAGTTAAGATTGGAGGAGTGGAGTGGATCATCTCTACTGCACGTATAACTTGCAAAATAGGTCAGAAATGAATTTCAAGTATTAAAACTTGCTCAAACTATTTCTTATTTGCAAAATATGAAATGAGGCATTCAGTATGCTATAAACAAATTTATAAGTAATAGACATATCCATAACTGAGATATATTAATAGAAATATTCGAACTATGGGAAATGTTTGAAATAAAGTCCAACTGAATAAAACAAATAAAATAAGGGAAACAACTGCCATTTTCAGTCAGCACTACTTTTTCATATTAATCAAAGCTATCTGAGTTGTCTAAAGTATATGAAGTGTTCACATGCTTGTGCAATATTACAGTACAACAAAAAGTTCAAAACAAATGAAGAAGTGTAGCCACACGTTTTCTTAACGCTCAAATTTAATAAAAGCACAAGTACATCCAGCGTTTTCGCGTCCTGTATCAGGAAGCTTCATCAGAGATATAAAATAGCGCGAGACAGCGCTTTAAATAACAGGTACTAAGTACATGAACGTACTAGACTAATTACTTGTGTTTACAAGTTTTTTTAAAAATACTACAAGTATAAATAATCAAATAGTACATCAAAATAGTAAAAATCTTATCTAGTGTGTGTATATATTAGTAAATACACGTGTGAAAAACATAGTGTTCAATAGACACTCATACATAGTCTACACCAGAAAAATAACTAATAAACGTAGATGTAGAAACCATTAAGGTATCTGTATAATTTATAATATCATACAAAAGAAACATATTTGTAAAAATATATCACTCTAATAATCATAATAAAACAGGACACTTAGATTTTTACTATTTTGATGTACTATTTGATTATTTATACTTGTAGTATTTTTAAAAAACTTGTAAACACAAGTAATTAGTCTAGTACGTTCATGTACTTAGTACCTGTTATTTAAAGCGCTGTCTCGCGCTATTTTATATCTCTGATGAAGCTTCCTGATACAGGACGCGAAAACGCTGGATGTACTTGTGCTTTTATTAAATTTGAGCGTTAAGAAAACGTGTGGCTACACTTCTTCATTTGTTTTGAACTTTTTGTTGTGACCAGTTTGTTCGTTTCTACCAGTCTTGTTGGAACAATATTACAGTACAGTTATTTTGCAAAATACAGCAATTTCAAAGCATATTTTGCAAGGTACAGTATTTCAAAGAGTTTATTGTGCATTTAAATATTATTACAAGTGCTGGCTGCATGTGCATGTTCATACATAATTACAAGGGCCATTTTGTATTGTGTTTTACTAATCTGCGAGCATGGCAGAAGGTTTTTGCAGACCCACACCACTTGTGTTTGACAATAATATTGCAGAGAACTGGAGAGTGTTTGAGCAAGAGTATAATATTTTCATATAGGCTGCATTTTCTGATAAAGATGACCATACAAAGGCATTTGTTCTGCTTAATCTAGCTGGTTCTGAAGCCATAGAAAGGGAGCGTTCATTTGTGTATTTACCTGTTGTCTTTGCAGAAGAGGGGGAAAACAATTATATAGTTGTACAAGCTGAGTCAAGGGAGGATCCTGAGTACTTAAAATGTAAATTTAGAGAAATGTGTAGCCCCCAAATGAATGTTACAATGGAATGGAAAGACACTTATTTTACACAAGAGATCAAAAGCCTGGTGAAACTTTTGCAGCATATATAACTGATTTGAGAAACAAAGCTAAAATGTGCAGATTTGGTGATTTAAGAAATGAGTTGATAAAAGACTTGTGTGCAGTATTAAAGATGCTGTGAGAAAGATTTTGCTTTGTGACAGTGATTTAACTTTGAATATGATCATTGAGGTTTGTCAGATATATGAGTTTACAGAAAAATACACATGCATGCTTACAAGTGAAAGTGGCTTTGGAAGATACTGCAGTAAAGCCAATGTTGATAGTATGCAGCACGTGGTTAAAAGAAACAGGCCCAAGCACATGGCAGCAACTGTAAACCCTGCAACAGTTATTGGGAAACCCCATAGCTTTCTAGCAAATTCCAGAGTTTGCACAGTCTCAGTGAAGCATAAAAGTGAGTCAGCAAACAGGCATAAGAGTGAGGGTATGTGCTTACCCAGTTCCACTGCCAACTGTCGTAATTGCGGTGGAAGTCATGAGTCTAAAAGGGAAAAATGTTTAGCTTTGGGTCAGCAATGTCACATATGTAATAAGTGAAAGCATTTCAAAATGTTTTGTAAATTAAAAGTCACACATTCTTTTATAAAAGTGGTACATACAATGAAACAAGTTGATGAATTAGAAAGCTGTGACCCTACTTATATGTTGTCGGTGTGTTAGTGCTTCATGAAATACTCAATGCAGTAGATTTATGGGCAAGGAATGAATTATTTTGTACTGCTCAGATAATGGTAAGAAGCTTGATTTCGCAAAATGTGCAAAGATTGTTGCCTATGGTAGTGAAGAGATTCAGACTGAGAGCTCAGTAGTACTTTCATGTTGTTCTGCTGGGAGAAGATATGACTTGCTATTTCATGTGGTCAAGAGGCATGTCCAGTCATTTTTAGAGCTCAGAGACAGTTTGAAAATGAGACTGCTTTCATTCAATAAGGGAGTCCCTCATGTTAGCTTACAAGACCACTGTTCTGATTTAACCCATTACATTTTCTCTACCTATGCTGATCTTTTTGAAGACAAACTAGGAAAGCTTCCAGTCATGTACTCCATGAAGTTAGACCCAGATGTCAGTCCAGTTGTCAGACCAGTCCGATAAGTTACATTAGCTATGCAGAACAGAGTCAAAGCCAAGCTAGATAAAATAGTGCAGCAATGTGTAATTTGTCCAGTTGATGTTCCAGTTGAATGGGTATCTTCCATGGTGGTAGCTCATAAGAAAAGCTCAGATGATAGCAGGATATGTATTGATCCACGAGATTTGAACAAAGCACTGAAAACACCTCATCATCCAATGTGTACAGTCAAAGAAGTTGCAGCACTGATGCCAAATGCCACCGTTTGTTTCTGTCTTAGATGCAAAGAGTTCATTTTGGCAAATTTTGCTTGACAAGAAATCCTCATTGCTAACTACATTCAGTACTCCTTTCTGCAGGTACAGATGTTTGAGAATGCCATTTGGGATAAATTCTGCCTCTGAAGTCTTTCAACATGCAATGGAACAATTTTTTTTCTGGGTATCCTTGTGCTATTACAGTAGATGATATTCTAGTAGGAGGTCATGGTGACATAAACCTCAAGAAAGTATGGAAAGAGCATGTCAGGTGAATCTTAAGCTGAATCCTCAGAAGTGCAATTCAGGCTACGAAAAGTTACTTATGTTGGTCATTTATTTACCAGTTCAGGCTTACAGCCAGACCCTTCCAAGTAAACACCCATTCTTGAGATGCCAGCACCAGACAATGTTCAAGCCCTTCAATGTTTTCTTGGTATGATTAATTATCTAAACAAGTTCATTCCAGACTTAGCCAACTAGCATCACTGCTTAGAGAGATGACACAAAAAGATGTATCCTGGTCATGGTTAGAACAGCACCAAAGTGGATTTGATGACCTGAAACAGAGAATTGCCAGTCTACCAACTCTCAGATACTATGATGTTAACAAACCAGTTATTCTTTCCTGTGATGCTTCAAAATTTGGTCTTGGTGCAATAAGTCTTCAGGAGGGTCAGTCAGTAGCCTACATGTCCAGAACCCTAACCCAAACTGAACAGCAGTATGCGCAGATAGAGGAAAGAACTCTTAGCAATTGTGTTTGCATGTTCAAAGTTCCATGATTATATTTATGGTACACCTCTCCAGATTAAAACAGAGCACAAACCCCTAGTCAGTATTTTGAGAAAGCCTATGCATACAGCTCCAGCCAGATTGCAATGTATGATGTTGAGATTGCAGAAGTACAGTTTCAATCTTGTCTACACAAAAGGCAAACGTCTTTATCTTGCTGATACATTATCCAGATCATCCAGAAGTACCACTGAACAGCACAAGAATGAGAACCTTGATTTTGAAGTCATGGAAGTGAGAATTTTTTCTTCCACACATCTTGATGGGCTTAGAGATCACATAGCCTCAGATCCTGTTCTACAGAAGCTCAACCACTTTATTAATCATGGATGGCCATCAAAGCAATCTAGTTTACCCCAAGAAGTGCAAACGTATTTTCCTTACAGAGATGAGATTTTGTCTGACAGTGGCATCATTTTGAAAGGTTCTAATGGCATTGTTCCAAGTCCTTCCAATTAGAGTGTTTTGCTGTCTTACATTGTTGTCACCCAGGAATTCACTCTACCAAAAGAAGGGTGAGAGGACTAGTATTTTGGCCTTCTATGTCACAAGACACTGAGAGAGTACTTTCATCTCATTCTGTAGGTAATAGTACTAAACCGCATCAACAAAAGGAACTACTTCAGCTAAACCAGATTCCTGGACTACTGTGGTCGAGTCTGCACAAAGTTATTTTTGACAATGGTACACAGTTCAGTAGTCAACAATTCAAAAGATTCACCGAAGAGTGGGGCTTTATCCATGTTGCAAGTAGCTTTGAGTACCTGCAGTCAAATGGTTTGGCAGAATCTGCAGTTAAAAGTGCAAAACACTTACAAGAGAAGTCGAAATAAGATAACAGTGATGTTTTCCTGAATCTCATGAATCTCAGAAATATTCCTCATGATAAACATTTTGGTTCACATGCCAGAGACTTCTGTCGAGACAAACCAGAACTACATTGTCAATCAGTTTAGTTTTTTGGTTCCAAGTACTAAGAATAACAAATCAGTAAAAGCCCATCTGTTAAAAAACTTCCTAACCCAGAAGTCTTATTACAATAAGTCCAGCAATCCACTCAGTCCATTACGTGAAGGAGAGACAGTGAGAATGCAAACATGCAAAGGTTATGATCGGACTGGAGTCATAAAAAGTGTATGCCCAGAGCCAAGATCGTACATTGTGGAATCACAAGGGGTAGATTATAGGCAGACTCAAAAACATTTGATGCTGTTATCCGAGCCTGTACCGCATGAACTAGCCTGTTTGAAAGACACTTTTTCTCAGAGCGAGTTATCCAGCATTCCAGTTCTAGAGGACATTCCAGTAAATATCCATGTTCTCGAGATGAATCCCAAAGTTCCTGATACGAGTTGTTCACCAAAGACTGTCCCAGTTGCTAAACCCAGTTCTGAGAACTATATTAGTAGATCAGGTCGCATCTCCATACCATGTTACAAATACACTGCAACTTGTACATGAACATTATGTTTATTTCTAATGTCAGTATTATTGCATGTCTTATTCCAATGTTATTTCATTGAGGGCAATCTACTTAAGAGGGAGGCTGTAGATCAATATGTATGCATTCCTTTAAAAAGCTTTCTAGCGGCTTGAACAAGTGTATAAATACTGAGCATGTGCAAACCTTACTGCCATTTTGTAGTAAGCTGCTGAGATCTAAGCATGTACGTCTGTGTAGTCTGTCCATTAATGAGTTCATTTATATTTTATAATGCTGCTATCCATCCTGATGTGTGTCTATGGAATAAAGCATATAAACAAACTACCCCACCTGTTCACCATCTATACTAGAGAGGGATGAGTGACAATAGGGTTGAAAGTTGGGAAGGCTAAGGAGTTATGAGAGATCAGGCCAGTGGGAGTTTAAACATGTGCCTCGTCAGGCAAGTAGCATTGAGCCAGTATATGGCAAGCTACTAGCATGTGAGTACTTGTAGTAGTCCCACAATGCCTCCAATTGAAATATATCTCATTAAACATAACAAACAGTTAGAAAGAGCCTAGAGGTTCCTAACTAAAAGCTAAAGGGCTAAAAATCCTAAACTTTGAAAAAAGACTGGAAGAATTGTTTCTTTTTTCAGGATCATATAGACTTCTGAGAGGAAGATCTATTCCATGTCTTCCATGCCATTAAGGACCCATTGGTTCTGGATCTCTTGTATCTCCACAAATACCAGAACCAGGGATCTAAATTTTAATCAACAAATAAAGCATATGGTGAGATGTGTTTATTAAGTATCAGTTTCCCAACCTCTAGAGTAGACACCCACAGCAAATCAAGCAGTGTAATACTGTATAATCTTTTACATGGACACTGGATGACTGGGGGAGTCTTCACAAATTCACCCTGGTTTGACTGGTCTAATTCTCCTTGATAATGAAGGTATAGTCTAAGGGTGAGAATTGGCAAGGCATATATATTGTTGCAAGACTAAGCTGCCTTGTATTTTGCATGATTCCTATGAAGATTAGAATTTCTTAGATTATTCCATTTTTTTCCAAGTAGTGGCAATTTTTCATCTGTCTTACATAAATAGAAGGGGTGGGGTGGGAGCTTGCTCCTTCCCCCAAAAAAACTTTAAAGTAGAATAACTATATTCAACATTTGCTGTTCACCTTTATTTTTGGACTTCTTATTTTCATAATTCTAGGGCTGACGATTATGAATTGCAGAATTAGAACAGGTAATTAAGTAATCAATATTTGTAACTTTGATGAGAGAATTCTCTGAGATGGTGAACATGGATGCCTGGTTACTGAAAACTCTGACCGTAATACAGTGAGATGTGATGAATG
This sequence comes from Protopterus annectens, assembly GCF_019279795.1. Classification (NCBI taxonomy): domain Eukaryota; kingdom Metazoa; phylum Chordata; order Ceratodontiformes; family Protopteridae; genus Protopterus; species Protopterus annectens. Next base: position 266,396,358 of record NC_056751.1, read on the forward strand.
GGTGTGGGTGAACTGGACTCACCATAGCTAGATAAAATGGGTGGCTTTAACACTGTTTCTTAGTGGGTAGGGTATTTAAATTACAGCACTGGTTATGCCAAAAATGAGCGGTCCAAGCACTGATCTTTAAGGGACTCCACTTGTGGCTGGCCTCTTTGTAGAGGTGGACTCCCCAATTTTAACTTCTTGGGTCCTGTCTGTGAGTCAGTTGGTCATACACTAGGTGACATACTGGTTTGTACCTAACCTGTTGAGTTTGTCAACAATGTCCGAGTGGGGTATTGTGTCAAATGCCTTGGCCAGGTTAAGGTAGGCAGTGTGAACCATTTTTCCCCTCATCCATTGCTTTGGTGACCTTCTCAATGAAGTCCACCATGCTGAGTATGCATGACCTGCCCTTGATGAAGCCAAACTGGGTTGGATCCACTGTCTGGAGGTTTACTATATCATTATTGATCATTTCCATGATAATCCTTTCCATGGCTTTACATATAAGACTAGTGAGACTTACGGGTCTGTAGTTTCCAGGCTCTATAGATGGCCCACCTTTGTGCAGAGGGATGACTGTGTCTGTTCTCCATTCATGAGGAATAAAGCCTGTTTGGAGGCTACAGTTAAATAGCAATTCCAAAGGGTCTGATAGGTCATATTTCATGCTATTTAGAAGGTATCCCAGGATACTGTCTGGGCCCACTGATGCGGTGTTTTTGGCCTTAGAGAGAACATTAAGGACCTTTTCCCTAGTGATAGCAGAGGTATTTATATTTGATGGCATTTCCTGAGAGAAGGTTGAGGGGAGAGAGGGGTAAAATTGAGCAGAATTTGTCAGCCAGTAGATTGGTATATCTTCTGGCTCAATATAGGTGGCTCATTGGCACACAATTATGCCTTTGAGGTTGCAAACATAGCTAAAGAATGCCTTGTGGTTGTTCTTGGCCTAAGAGGCCAAATTTACCTAAAATTTGGCTTTGGTAGACTTTATTTCTCTCTGAGTTGTTTCTTTAGTTTGATGAGAGTGCTTTTACCTTGTTTGGTGCTGCACCTCCTATTTTTGCAATGGCTTTCTTCCTTCTGCTATACAGCCTATTGATGTTGTGATTCCACCAGGGTTACTTGTTTTTGAGTTAGCTCTGTACAGCTAACCCAGACATGAGCAGAACTTTTACATGTTGCCCTGATCTATGAAGGATAAGGGTACTAAACAAGGCTGAATTTAAGGTTATCAATTCATTCATCCAGATAACATTTGAATAATATAAGATATATACTTTGCTTTATGTGTCTATTCAGAAAAAAAGTGTCAATGGCCAGACTATCTAACTGTTTAAATATTTTGAATGCAAACAAAAGAAGTATACAGTGAGTGAGAAAAAGTGAGAGACAGAAACTTAATGAAATAAACTATAGCCTAGTGGCATGAAACTCGTTTGAAAGTACTTGTTATGAATTTGTTGTTAGTACTAATATTATTTTTGTTGATGGAAAACCTGGATTTTTTAAATTTCTTTTTTATAATAAACAATGTTATTTTCTAAGACTGGTGTCTCTGTTGTCTTAATGTCTACAATGTTTGCAGCTAGATAACAAAAAAAAAGTATGACACAAGTTTATGGAACCACCAAAATCTCAAAAGAACCACTAACCACTGGGTACCAAACAAAGAACATTAACTAATACACAGGTACATGAAGAAACAAAGGATCTTTGTTTTGAGTAAAATTGCTTTCATCCTTTTAGCATTAAAAACAGACTTCATCAGAATTAAAGTGATGTTACAATACCAGTCAAAACCATGTCATGTGACCAAATCAATCAACAATAATGAAAATTTAAAACATATTGCACTCAGAATGTATACTATTTAATGAAAAGAATATATGTATACAGTACAATATCCATTTTATAAAATTATGAGTTAAAAGTTTACCATCATAAAAACTAATGTACATACATTTGTGACAAATAAAATATGTTAAGATTAACAGTATATAAAAACATGTGTCTTCCAATTTTGTAGAAAGTCAGCAACAAATAATATAGATTCATCAGGGAATTATAATTTACCTGCCCTGAATTTTAATACTAGCATTATGGAGATGTAATCCCCACAGACTTTGAGGGTATTTTCTTCACTAGGAAGGACTTCAGAATATTTAATTGTAGTCCATTAGAAATAAATGAATATTTTTGACTTTTTGAAAAGGGTTTTTCTTTTATCCCTCCAAAGAAGTATGATATAACTGATTCCCCTAGTTGACTTTAAAATATTCATAAGAAAACTGAACTTGACCATCTAATTTCATGGGACAGGCGGTAATAAATATCATGGACATCAGGACTTTAGTAGGAAGAGTAGGTTTATCTGGCAAACTAGTCTCCTCCTTATTTTTAGACTTGTCTAAAGCCTTTGACACAGTTTGTCCCAGCAAACTTCTATTTCAAATGCCCTTATTAGGTCTCTCTCAGCCCACCCTTTTATGGTTCAGAAGCTACCTATCCAATAGATAGTCATTAAAATGGCATTCCACTCTCTCCCCATACCTCCAAATGGCATTCCACCCTCTCCCCATACCTCCAGTCAACCCCAGTTTACCATAAGGCTCTATCTTTGGTCTTGGCCTTTTTAACATTCTCACCAGCGCCCTCCACACATCAGGCCTCCTTAATACAGTATGCAGATAACCCAACACTCATTTGTACATTTGACAATGTGGTACACCTCCAAAAAATTACTCAGGAAACTTTAACAGCAACTGAAACATGGCTTTGTAACTCACAACTCATTCTCAACCTTTTTTTCCCAGATCACTCTCCCATGAAAAACAAAATTTAACGTCCTTTTTCTTGATCATACAACAATTGAAATAAATTCTCATAGCTAATTATTAGAGGTGACAGCGGATGATAATCTTAAATTCAACCTGCATATACAAAATTTCATAAGAAAAACTCATCAAAAACTACGGATGCTTAGAGCCAAAAAAATTTCACTGATGCAACTAAAGCTACACTTGCCATTACTTATCTCCTCCCCACACTTCTTTATGGTGCTCCCATGCTTAATAACCTTCAGGCATCAAAAAAAATCAAAACTTGAACATTGTTATCACAAAGTTGCTAAATTTGCAGCAAATGCCCCTTTTAGAACCTATAAAATTAGTTAGAACTACCACATCAACTAACATATACACAGCTTCTTACAACTTATAAAATTACCAAAATCCATCTGCTTGTCCAATATTAAATAACACGCTACACAATTATGTTCCTAGTCAGTCATTACAATCCAATAAACAAAAACCTCCTGTCTGTCCACAAACCTATCAAATCTGTTGGGCATTGTCTGTACTCATACCATGTTGCTAAGGCCTAGAACTCCTTATCTCTATCCATCAGATCAATACATTATCTCCCATCTTTCAAAACCATTCTGAAAAACTTCCTAGCCAAAAGCTGGCTTTGTTCTTGCTCAAACCAGGATAGACTATATCCCTAAATGTGAACAAATACATATTCATACCTTACATCTCCTTACTCTCCATTCTTCACTCACTTCCTTAGTCTATCAATTTCTCTCCACTGACTTTCTCTCTAAATATACTATAAGCTTGCTTTTCTCTCAATTTGTATTGTAATTCCTGTTTGTATTATATTAATGTACATTTAATTTCTCTATAAACTGGCTAACATTTTTCTAACTATTAAATCGTTGTCATACATTTTTTCATATTATGTCTAATTTGGTATTCATATTTGGTATAATTATTTAAACTGTATTTATTTTTTGTATTATTTTTAAAGGCTGTAAAATTATTGTTCTTAAAATGTTTTATAATTCTTTGAAGCCTTTCTCCATGGGCTCCATTGAAAATGGGCTCCTAACCAGTTGGACTTTCCCAGTAAGCAAATGTCAATATATAAATATAAATAATACAATGAACCCTTTAGTCCAAGATTTTGTCTCAGCCTGTGGGAAGGATTTCTATAATTAATATTCCTCTGACCCCAAAAACATCAGATATTATAATCTTACAAAAGGAGAAAAGGCACTTCTGCAAACACTGATGAATTACAAATCACTAAGACTAATGTGTCCTGACAAAGGGAGTGGCATTGTTTTATATAATGACATTGATTACATAAGTGATATGTTCATTTTGTTGCAAAATGAAAAAAATACATGTACAGTCACCTAAAAATGATGTTAATGTGGCCTACTGGAGGATATATATTCACCTCAAAGAATGTGTGTCCAAAGGCCTTATTTCATAATTTTTCAACTTTTTGAATAATACCTCTCCCATTATACCCACAATTTTTTGACATCCCCAAAGTACATAAGAATATATAAAAGCCACCTTTTACGCCAAAATTGGCTGCCCAGGGGTCAAAAATGTATCCCTTTGCAGT